>NC_039280.1:18914140-18994140 GCF_003368295.1 Carassius auratus | reverse complement strand
TACCAAAAAGAAATAAGAGAACACTTTAAAGCAACATCAAAGATCACCACATAACTACCAGATAATGCAAGAGACACCATCAATAACGTTGTGAAACAAGCAACCAAACGTCTTTGTACTACTCTGCTGAATACAGCTTGTTATTACTTGTTGTACAGTGTGCATGAATTTGTTTTGCTCCTGATCCATTACTGAAGGATGATGAATGATGTTCAATGAAGTAATCACTCTCCCTGGCTACTTAGAATTAATACAGGAGTATACCATTTGGGAAAGAGACTTCATTGTGATTAATGACGCCAAGTTCACTTTGCTAAAGCCAACTTGATAAGGTAACCTTGCATTTACAGTCATGTGCAAACTTACCTGCTGAGAATCTGTAAACAGAACTAATTATATGCCTGACAGACTTTGACTGACGTCAATATTTTGAACACACCGGAAATAAAGACCCTTTGAATGATAGCCATTAAAGAAGACCATAAAGTTAGAGGAGGAAGATACTGTCCAGTTGAGTGAATTAAGGTCACCTTGTACAACGAACAAACAAGACTGAACACAGTAATAATACATTTCAATTAAATAGTGTTTTAAATGGAAAGAATGTGCTAGAAATATTATTCAAAAATGTTCAACTAAACTGCTTAATGGTGGGCACAATTGACATTTGAACCAAAACGTAATTCTCAGTATAACCATTTAACAAATTCATTACTTCAGCCTACAACTACAAATATATCCAACTTTACCTACCAACAGAAAACTCATGTAAAGGCACGTATATATACCGAACAGCAAATGCCAGTATACACAGACACACACACTGTACTACTTTATCTGCATACAATACATTCACGTAAAGCAATTTAAAATCTCGGCTATGTGATTTTTACTAATGTTGCAAAGTGTGAGCTATATTATTGCACAGATCTATACAGGTATATCAAGTTGGATATACAGTAGATCCAGCTTAATCCGCATACATACAGTGCACTCATGTAAGCAATATTATAGCAATATCTGCTAAATGTAATTATAAAGCCTGAAGATATTAAGATACTACTAACCTCATAATTATCTGTAAAGCTGCTTAGAAACAAAATGTATTCTAAAAATGCTAAACAAACTAAATCGACTTGCCTTGTTTCTTTGCACATTCAAACTACCCTTGTATTTGTCAAATGAATTATGAGTTGTCATGATCAATTACACAAATTAATTACATATCTATATTTGTTAAGAAAAGCCCCCATTTGTACATAATGACTGCAGAGAGGGAAAAAACATCAAGATTAAAGCTTGAATTGCTTATGAAATTTAAGTGTGGGTCAAAGAGCATGATTAATATTTTTTTTCATATACTGTAACTGTAATATACAAATAAATAATTAATTAACAAAAATGAGCATTCATTTTACATGACTTTTTTTGGCAGTCACTAATAACGTTGTTTGAGTATCAGCTGTGGAAGATATCATATTCACACTCATTAATTTTCAGGATATTCACCAGGTCCTCGGAGGCTAATTTGGCATGCATTTAGGCCGCCAGGTGACAGAACGGCCCTGAGGAGGACCTCAGGACCTTAATAAATGAAACTATAAATGTTTTTAATAAAAACTCCATTCATTTTCCGATAATTGCATCTGAGTGCATAGCCAGACCTTTTGACAAACTGCTGTCGAAATCAATGCAAAGTGCTTGTGCTTTGTGTTCAAAGCAAAAACGTGTTGGGCAGTGAACAAGATCTCCATTAGTCATCCCTCAGAACACTGATGATATTGATAACAGCTTAGTAGCCCATCAGCATCATTACTGGGCCCTTTCCCTGGGATTCACAGAGGCAGCTACTCTGGCAGGAGGTGAGATAGGGCCAAGTGTCTAAGAGATTGGAGATCTACTCAGACCCTGACATCCCCTCTATCTTAGTTTGTTTCCGTGGGCCGAGGCAGGTGCAGGGTGTTAAAGGATGGGATTCCCCAGGGCCAAGCACTGATGCCGTCTCTCAGATGTGACATTCCCCCAGAGTGCTTGGCGGCTTGACATACAGTGAAGGTCACAGAGAATCGATTAGCTCAGAAACAGCAATACAGAGAGCTCTCCGAGGGGACAGACAGAACTGCGGACAAAGCTCCCAGAGTTAGCTGATGATTAATGTGTCTCACTGAAATGTTGGCTTAAAGAGATAGTCCACCCAAGACTGAAAATTCTGCCATCATTTATTCACCATCACGTTCTTCCAAACGTGTATGCGTTTCTTTCATCTGTTGAACATCTGCATACCCCCCCCCCCCCAAAAAAAAAAAGAATAAAAAGAAGCCTGTGTCAAAAGCACCTCATTATGAAAATTTGACCATGCATGAATGAATGAATGACATTGGAAAGTAAGTAAAACTATGCACAGAACATTGCATAAGCTGTGCAGTATGTTTGCATTTAGAGCTGTATAAAAAATAGCAGGCTGTTGAATGGGTTTGTTTCATCCGTTTATGATTTAAAGCAGATAAAATATCATCTTTTCATGTATTTAAGAGCCTTGACATACCAAGCTGATGCTAAAAAACTTGCTGTGGCTGAACGACATTGCCTCAAGTCCAAGTACTTGGTACGTCAGTGCCTTAAAATGTTACATTTTTAAATAATTAAGCATAATCACATGATCTGTTGGGTTACAATATTTTAGGCTTTTGACAACTATTCTCTAAGAAACCAATATCCTAGTCTATTTCAGGGTCCAGTTGTAAAGCCGAGCCATTTTATCTTCCCTTTCTGCCAACAAATGCATCAAAAGCTTGTGACATGAGACAAGTCAACAAAATAGCTGCTTATCTGTGAATACTCATATCTGGCAAAATGCCAAACCTCTGATGGAGTTTCAGCAATCCAGCAGCAGAAATTCACTGATATAGATCTTTTCAAAAACAGATCACAGTTTACAAGCTGAGGCTTCAGTAATTTGTTTTATCAAAGTCGTGATGTAGTGAATGGCTATGGTCTTGTCTTTGTTGATTTGAATTCCCTCATTACAGAGCACTTGTTGTTGGCTGGAAATATCAGACATTGACAATCTCTCTCTGGCTTTCTTGCTATCAAACGTGTCTCTCTCCCCCCATTTCTCATCTGAATGCAGAGGTCAATGACAATTTCCTGTCACTGAAAGAGGACCACCAGAACACATAGTTCTGCAGGCCACTCTGTGCTTTTGGTCTTTTCATACATACTCTGTATGAGACATTTACAATGACCCCCACCCCCCAAGTCCCCAATAGCACAGTGTTCTGGTCTGCAGCCACGCCAAGGTGCAAGTACAGAGCAGGGCCAATAGGGAAAAACACAGGGAATAAGTGACAGGAATGATGGATGTGACCAGAAGAAGAGGCATTCAGTTGAAAACAATACAGAGAGCAATGGAAACACATTTTCCCATAGGAAGGGAAAAATCACAGATGGGATCTTTTTAATATCTTTAATGTTTCCCAGACAGTCTACTGAAGCCGACTGCTTCTCACATGTTTCTCCTGGGGGTGAGATGATGATGATTATGATTATTATTGTTGTTGTTGATGATGTTGTTTAAGGGGGTAGTCGTGGCCTAATGGTTAGAGTCAGAATTGTAATCCAAAGGTTACAGATTTTAGTCTCAGGGCTGGCAGGGATTGTAGATCTCTCCACTCTAAATACCACGACTGAGGTGAGACCCTTGAGTGAGGCGCCAGACCCCCAACTGCTCCCCAGGTACCACAGCATCCACGTGTGTGATCACGGTGTGTATGAGTTCATTACTGTGTGTGTGTGTGCACTTGAATGTGTTAAAAGCAGAGCACAAATTCTGAGTATGGGTCACCATATTTGGCCACACGTCACTTCACGTTCACTTTTTTTTTCCGTTACTGTTACCATCTCCCTTGATTCTCCATTCATTTCAGAAGAGATCTCAGAGCAACATCTCAAGTGTTCTCAGATTTGCCAAGATCTCAAAGATCCCAAAGTCAAAGATTCAAAAATGTTAATTAATCTTACACACTCATCATCACAATTTTACAAAGTATTCTGTGATATCCAGATTATGCTCATTAAGGGTCACTAGAGGGTGCTAGAAGGTCTGTAAAATTTGAAGAAAAAAATCCAAAATACTATATATATATATATATATATAATAAATATATAATTTTAGGGCTGTAATATGCATTTATTAATTAAATAAATTTTGTAATAGTAATATTGTCTACATATAAATAATATTACTATGTTGGTTCATAAATACCTGTCAGAAATCATAATCAGAATTGTGATTGTAATTCAATTTCTAAAGGTAGGGAAACATAAAATACAATAAATAAATAAATCTAAAACAAACAAACAAACAAAAAAAAGTCAGTCAATACAATAAAAAAAGATAATATTTTAACATGCAGCTAATTATTACATTCAGAAATTATTTAATCAGATTTATTTAGAAAGTATTTTATTTAGAAAATATTTTTCCCTCACAGTATTATTAGGATGTTATACACAGAAAAGCACATGGAACAGGCATTAGCTGCCATGTAAAATGATCCCCTCGTTGCTACCAGAGAGGTGCATGAATGCATGTTGTGCCTTATCCTGTCCAGTACCTGTATGATAGCCACATCCAGGAGCCTGATACAGATATCAGCACACAGTATGATGCAGGACTGATGGTAGCGCCCTCAAGAGTTGTTCAATAAAGATACCAAGTCTCCTTCACCCCTCCTCTTATGGAACATCATTTATCTGAACAATAAAATCTGTTAAGCACCCAGCATCCTATCAGGCATAAAGGCTGACCGCAGCTGGTGTGGTACATATGTATCATGGTGTGTCCGTGTCTGTGTGCGTAGCCCTGTGGTGAAGCACACTTCTTCCTGCTTTATATTCTGATCAATGGCAGTCATGCAGTGGAGTAAAGGCAATCGATGGATGCCATGCAGGCAAAGCTGATACACCAAAGGATACAGAGCTATGTATACAGAGCACAGTTAACCAACAGAGAAAGAAAGAAAGAAAGAAAGAAAGAAAGAAAGAAAGAAAGAAAGAAAGAAAGAAAGAAAGAAAGAAAGAAAGAAAGAAAGAAAAAAGGAGCGAGGGACTCTGCAATATTCTGGAAAATGTTGGAAGTTGGAATAAGACACTGTGTAAGACTCAAATCTCTTCCAAATCTGTTTTAGTTCAATTTAGTTAATATTATATTATTTTTTAAATAATACAAATGTATTAATTTAATAATAATCAAGACAACAATAACCAAAATCAATAATCATGTAATTATCTCAATAATATCTGCAATTTTTTCCTCAGTCTAATTTTGACAGAATTGGTCAACATATATTGTATTTTAAAATTATACTACTTTTATAATAATAATAATAATGTTATTATTATTATTATTCTTGTTGTTTTATTCTCTTAATTCCTTCTTTATTTTTTTTTTTTAGCTTTAGTAAGGCACAATGCCCTTGTAAAAATCAATTTTAGTCATGCACCATCTATATTATTGCAATTTCTAAAATAAAAACAAATCCTAATAATGATTTTTAATTGGAAAAATCAAAAATAATGTGCCAAGTTGCTATGTTGCCTGGCAACCGCAAACAGCCTACAGTTAGTGTAATCACAGATAATTCTGATAATTACTAATTATAATTCTAACTATTTATTCAACACTGGTTTCTGTTATCACATTGTTATTCCTAAAACTATAATCCGCTATAACTCACAGTAAAGCAAAGCCTCTGGTGGCTCGTTGATCACTCAGAGCCTAGAAATGACGTCTATCTCCTCGGTGCACACAAGCACACACACACACACACACACACACACACACACACACACACACACAGTTACACAGTCACACACTTAACAATGGCTGCTGTGAGTCGGGTGTGTGCTGTGCACTGCTGCATTGCAGATGTTTGGAATGGCAGTGGAAGTCTCTGCTTTCACGGAGGACTTCAACATGCGCTGATTGACGTAACATGACGTAAAGCGTGTTTACTCTTATATGAGGAAAATTAGCCACTGCTAATGTGATCTTTTATAACATAAAGAGTCTTATGTTACTTTGGGCCAGCATCTCAATGGCTTCAGCTATCAGCTCTTCGTGGGCAGACAGTCTTCTGTGTCCAGCTGCTGTAGGACAAGAAAATGGATCTCTCTGTGCTTTATGAAAACACCCCCTTTTTGCAATGCATCGCAAATGCCTGCTCTCTGTCCAGAACTCAGAGCTGGTGTGAGCTGGCATTCATCCAGTCTAAACATAACCCTCTTTTCATAAATTCTATCCCTTATCACTCACTCTCTGTCCATTCATCCATCCATGCCATGCTCTCCTGGCCCTGGTCCAGTCCTAACAGCATGTTTTGTCTTGATTAGCATTTGGGGTAAATATCCACAACTCCAGTCCCATTGCTAAAGCGCATTAGCCTCTTTAACAAACAAACATGCCAGGGAGTCTATGGAGCGCTCATCTATAGGTGCCAGGATGAAAGCAAAGCTGTTGGGACCCCAACCTTTCAAGCCATTCTCTCATTCATCTGCTGGCTTTGTGTTCATCATGTTCATCATAAAGCACAGAATTAGACAACCTCTCATGAGAAAAGCTTAGCTAAACATACATTTTGATGAAGACTTAAATGCGTAGTATTAGTTACAAACAAATCCAGGGATCAACGCTAAGGATTTTTTCTGCCAGTCGGGCCAGTGGTTCAAATTTTTACTTGCCCTGCCATCATTTTAACTGGATCTGCCACAAAAAATAAAATGGTTGATGTTATCATTGTTCTTGATCTGTTATTCTAATATATCAGCTTATTTGACACCAATATTATTATGACATGTGACTGCCAGTAAATAAGAAAAAATTACTAGCAATACAACAATTAAATATTTGCCTAAAGCATTAAAATAGAAATGAAACAAAATGACGCTTTAGGTTTTTATATTTGTAGATGTTCAGGTACAGAAATTGAAAAATCACATATAAAACAACATTTCGTCCCCTTGGAATTATAAGGTTCTATCTGACATTTTTGTTAAAATTGAGTTATTCACATATTCACTTATTATTCTATATACTATATTATTCACTTATTCTGTGACAATTCATTTACATTATGTGATGTTTTATTTTAAGTTGTGTACATTTTGGGATTTTTTTTTGAAATAACAAAAAGGTTCTATCTACAGAAGTCTATGGAACACAAAAATTTTAAAGCTCAATATCTCAAAACTACTCAGAACGCAGATAGAACCTTATAATTCCAAGGGGACAATTTGCATATTCTTCACTCTTTGTTGCACCTTGATTTTTCAAAGCCATTTGAATGTTTTATATTGTTTGATTTATATTAGACTGTATAATTTCAAAATCTGAAGTAATAATAACCTGACTTTGTGGAATTATGCTACATAAAACATCTGTATGAAACCGAAACAGTAGAGTACAAACAGGCTGAATGAGATGCAGATTCAATCTCTGACAGCAGGCAGCGCTTATGGTACAGTAATACAGTGTTTCCTTGGTTACAGCAGTTGCATTTATTAACACTAATTTAAATGCATCATACAGAGATAAAATTAAAAGAGAACGTCATTTCTGAAAATGTATTACTTATTAATATTTCCATGCAAATGGCCACTGGGAGTCTGATTGCAGTGCAGTTTGTAAGCACGGAACAGAAGATAGTCTGAAATAAGATTAAAAAAATAAATAAAAAAAAGTCCATTAGATCCGTACATCTGTACTCCAGTGTATAAATATAATGTACCAATATAAATTAATAATTGTTTAAGCTACTGTGAGGATTCTGTACTGTCTGTGCTGTGTTTTGCCCGTTTCTGTTCCTGTTTGTCCTTATTTGGTCATGATCCTCTCCTCATTTAGTTTGATGATGATCCTCTGTACCTGTGTTTCCCCAATTATCCTTTGTATTTAAGTCTCTGCCTTTGCGTTCAGTGTTTGTCGGGTCTACTTGTTTTACTTATGTTTGCCCAGCTCCAATTGTGGATTATCCCACGTTTTCTTCATTAAAGACTGTAAATGCTACTCCATGTCTCAAACGCTCTTCCCGCAGCAGCGTAATGAGAAAGCTACAAAATTACTTGCTAGGATGGGTTTTTTGACGTACTTTTTTATGTATTTGCCCATTTGGTGGCTTGTGCGTGTCAGAGATGTGGCTGTGTGTGCAAGTACTGAGAGGATATTTATTTTTTTACGGGAAGTCGTGGCCTAATGGTTAGAGGGTTGGACTCCCAATCGAAGGGTTGTGGGTTCTAGTCTCGGGCCGGACGGAATTGTGGGTGGGGGTAGTGCATGTACAGTTCTCTCTCCACCTTCAATACCACGACTTAGGTGCCCTTGAGCAAGGCATCGAACCCCCAACTGCTCCCCGGGCACCGCAGCATAAATGGCTGCCCACTGCTCTGGGTGTGTGCTCACAGTGTGTGTGCTCACTGCTCTGTGTGTGTGCATTTCGGATGGGTTAAATGCAGAGCACAAATTGTGAGTATGGGTCACCTTACTTGGCTGAATGTCACTTCACTTTCACTTTAATCGTTTTAATTTTTGAATTAACAAGTCTTTAAAACACATGCAAATAATAAAATGTCATGACGACGTTGCAGTGGCCTGATCAGGCAAGTGATGTCTTCCACACTGGCCCCAAGCCATCAGGCAGTCCTTATTGTCAAGCCCTGAAATCACTACAGTTTTGAGGATAAAATATTTACTTAAAGTGTCTTACAGGCCTTAAAAAGCTGAACATAGCTACAAATAATCCATTGACCATATATGATTATTGCTTCACGTAATTTTTTTAAATGCTATTTTATAAGATTTGCGAGTCAAATTACAGATTTCACAAGTAAAATTAAAGGATTTAAGTTTGATGCACTTAATACAAATATGTTTAACATTTAGGTATGTTTTCGAAAGAAGTCTGTTGTGCTCACAAAGGCTATATTTAATATCAAATACTCAAAATGCAGCAAAATCAATTATACTGTGAAATGTCATTACAAATAAGGTGCAATTCAAAACAATTGAAAGTGTAAAAGCTGAATTTTCAGCAGCTATTACTCCAATTTCAGTGTCACATGAGCCCTTCAAAAAATATTCTAATTTGCTGATTGCTTAAAATACTGTTCCTCTTAATTCTTATGGAAACTGTGATGCTGTTTTTCATGATTAGGGCCTGCATTGGCTCAATGGTTCATGTAGGTTGCCTACAAACTGGAAGGTTGGTGGTTCAATCCCCGTCTCCACCTGTCCAGGTGTCCTTGAGCAAGACACCTAACCCCAACTGCTCCCGACGAGCTGGATGGCGCCTTGCATGACTGACACCACAGACGTTGGTGTATGAATGAGTGGGTGAATGTGAGGCACATTGGATGGCCATGGGTCATTGAAAGCTATATATAAATGCAGTCCATTTATGATTCTTTTACTGACTGATGCAATGATATATATAAACTTTTGTTTGCAGAACTGCCGTCCAAATCCAGAGTTATCCTGGCTGCCAGTCATGCATGAGCAGGACAGGATTGGGACCTCAGGTCCCCTTGCCCTTATCCGAACCTATATTGCATAATTCTTCTCCTCCCTGATAGAGGACCACATCACCATTCATTTGAAGAGTGAGGTGAGTGGTGCTTGTGACTAATGCTGAGACACTGTTGCGATAGACACAGCTGTAAGTGAAGAGCAAACCAAACTGTACACCTCTGAAAGAAAATGTCCTATCTCTGGAGTATGATGTGTGCTCTCTAAATGTCACACAGTGCACTCTATGCACACAGAGACAGGTGGCACTGCAAACGATTCGCTTTGTGAGGGAAACTGGGAGCTTTTAAAGGGGAAACACTCCTGCTAATTAAACCATAGATTGCTGGATAAAGTGCATTTTGAGAGCATCAAATATGCTCTATTATCCAATAATGGGAATCTTCATTGTGCATTATACCAACCGGTTAATCAAGATAAAACGTTAAAATTGTGAATTGTATGCCAGATGTAATTGCACCCTCCCAGAAAGATAATTTCCCCTCTTCAGAATAAATATGTTCATTTATTTGTGCCCCCTGTATAGCATTATTTTTAATGCCTGATGCAATTTACAATTAGCATCACCTTTAGTACTGATGTTACTGTGAAGATATAACTATTCAAAACTCACTGCTGCAAATATGCATTATTAAGCATTTTTACATTAATATAACAGACTCTATTATGCAGTGGTGTAGGTTTCAACACCATTTCGAATCAAAACAGCTTTACATCGCAATTCAGTGTCTCAGGCTGTTTATAATATACACACCCTATTCTTTTTCTCACTAAGGCTGTATTTATATTAACATTTCATCAATATTGTGAAATATTATTACAATTTAAATGAACTGTTTTTTGTTATATTTTAAAATGTTAAATGATAAAAGCTGAATTTTCAGCAGCAATTACTTAGTGTGAAATTATCCTTTAGAAATCATTCTAATATGCTGTTTTGGTGCTGGAGAAAAATTCTGACTATCAATGTTGAAAACGGTTGCTACTAATTATGCTTAAAGAAACCATGAAACATTTTTTTCAGGATGTTTTGCTTAATAAAAACTGTGAAATAAAAGCATTTATTTTAAGTATATCTCTTTTGATTCTTATCTATATGCAGATATCTGAGTGACTGAGTGATATCTGAGTGACTCCTGTTAATGCTTAATTTATTGGCATCTCTCAGTGAACTTAATACTGAATATACAGTATTGTTCAAAATAATAGCAGTACAATGTGACTAACCAGAATAATCAAGGTTTTTCGTATATTTTTTTATTGCTACGTGGCAAACAAGTTACCAGTAGGTTCAGTAGATTGTCAGAAAACAAACAAGACCCAGCATTCATGATATGCACGCTCTTAAGGCTGTGCAATTGGGCAATTAGTTGAAAGGGGTGTGTTCAAAAAAATAGCAGTGTCTACCTTTGACTGTACAAACTCAAAACTATTTTGTACAAACATTTTTTTTTTTTCTGGGATTTAGCAATCCTGTGAATCACTAAACTAATATTTAGTTGTATGACCACAGTTTTTTAAAACTGCTTGACATCTGTGTGGCATGGAGTCAACCAACTTGTGGCACCTCTCAGCTGTTATTCCACTCCATGATTCTTTAACAACATTCCACAATTCATTCACATTTCTTGGTTTTGCTTCAGAAACAGCATTTTTGATATCACCCCACAAGTTCTCAATTGGATTAAGGTCTGGAGATTGGGCTGGCCACTCCATAACATTAATTTTGTTGGTTTGGAACCAAGACTTTGCCCGTTTACTAGTGTGTTTTGGGTCATTGTCTTGTTGAAAGAACCATTTCAAGGGCATGTCCTCTTCAGCATAGGGCAACATGACCTCTTCAAGTATTTTAACATATGCAAACTGATCCATGATCCCTGGTATGCGATAAATAGGCCCAACACCATAGTAGGAGAAACATGCCCATATCATGATGCTTGCACCTCCATGCTTCACTGTCTTCACTGTGTACTGTGGCTTGAATTCAGAGTTTGGGGGTCGTCTCACAAACTGCCTGTGGCCCTTGGACCCAAAAAGAACAATTTTACTCTCATCAGTCCACAAAATGTTCCTCCATTTCTCTTTAGGCCAGTTGATGTGTTCTTTGGCAAATTGTAACCTCTTCTGCATATGCCTTTTTTTTAACAGAGGGACTTTGCGGGGGATTCTTGAAAATAGATTAGCTTCACACAGACGTCTTCTAACTGTCACAGTACTTACAGGTAACTCCAGACTGTCTTTGATCATCCTGGAGGTGATCATTGGCTGAGCCTTTGCCATTCTGGTTATTCTTCTATCCATTTTGATGGTTGTCTTCCGTTTTCTTCCACGTCTCTCTGGTTTTGCTCTCCATTTTAAGGCATTGGAGATCATTTTAGCTGAACAGCCTATCATTTTTTGCACCTCTTTATAGGTTTTCCCCTCTCTAATCAACTTTTTAATCAAAGTACGCTGTTCTTCTGAACAATGTCTTGAACGACCCATTTTCCTCAGCTTTCAAATGCATGTTCAACAAGTGTTGGCTTCATCCTTAAATAGGGGCCACCTGATTCACACCTGTTTCTTCACAAAATTGATGACCTCAGTGATTGAATGCCACACTGCTATTTTTTTGAACACACCCCTTTCAACTAATTCAACTAATTGCCCAATTGCACAGCCTTAAGAGCGTCCATATCATGAATGCTGGGTCTCATTTGTTTTCTGAGAATCTACTGAACCTACTGGTAACTTGTTTGCCACGTAGCAATAAAAAAATATACGAAAAACCTTGATTATTCTGGTTAGTCACATTGTACTGCTATTATTTTGAACAATACTGTACAGACAGATGCACGGTTGAAGGTGACAGTTCACTTCTCCAAATATTGAGGTTGGGAAATATTCCCCAAAATGTACATACAAAAAACATACAAAAACACTTTTACAATTATTAATGCACAATTATAAATTCAGAGTGATATATAATACTGGCTCAAGAGTGTTTGAGCTTTGTTCTTGCACAATCATTCAAAGCTGGGTAAGTGTCCAGGTGTTTGAGTCAATATTTCAGGGCTTTTGATAGTATGTTTTTATAAGGATAGATTGATCCATTGTGAATCATCTCTCCAGTGAAGCACAAAACAATAGACTCAACCTTTATCAGACTGAAAGACATGAGTATCAGTATCTGTGTAAAAGAAGAAATCAGTGCAATCATCTGCTAAAAATCCTCTTACATTGTACCTGGAATATGGCTACGAGATGATGCCACATATGAGCAGCATATCAATTGTGATCCCTCTCCAGCTATCCAGCTCTCAGCTAAAAATATACATCACTGTGATTTCCAGGTAGGACAAAATACAGCGGCTTGTCACCATGCATCACAGGCCACACCCTTGAGGAATCTTTCAACACACGTTCACGACTTCTTCACCTTCCTGAAAGCATCATCAAAACTGACAAAGGAATCTGTCTGTTTGAGCACATATCCTTTCAGACGCTATAAGCTCTTGGTTGAGTGCACCGTGAGAGGATTTATTTGGCTGGAAAAGTATAGAAATGTAAACATAATCTGCCAAACACCTAGGGTTATTTCTTACCTTTCCACGTACGCTATGAATGTGTCCGACTGTGCAGTGCGGCTGACATGTGAGACATGGGGACGTCAGCCGGAGGCACATGATGAAATCATCCTAACAAATCTTAAATTTCATCACCTCCATAATTCTTTCTGAATTCCCTCACGGTTGTGTTCGTATGTGAGCAACAGCGTGACTTTCTTAATTAAGCTCAAGAGGAAGTTATTACTTCTGGGATGAGCACAGCTCTGTACTTACTGGCATTTCCTCAGTCTCTCTACACGTGATAATAGCAAGAGGGAAAATGAGAGAGTGAAAACAAGAGAAAATATTAGAATATGTGTTTTCTATTCTTTTCTATTCTATTCTGTTTCTAACAGGTTGTGTAAGCACAAGGAGTGACGTTTCTTCGACAGTACTTTGGGACAAGCATTCTGGGGCTCTTCTGATTTCAGATAGGAAGTGACACATGGAGAGGTACTTGCTGTGTTGTGCGTGGAGATAGTGTGCTGGATGATGATTTGTGCTGGCAAACTTAAGGACTGGGAGGGAAGCTCTGCTGCAGCAGGAAAACCGCTGTTTCCCAATGTGTAAAAACCAGCACACATATCTACGATAACAGTTCTGTTTGAGTGAAACGAGAGTCCATTGAAGTGCATTCTGGGATACGTTCTCAGAGGAGTAAGGGAGGTTGCATGAGCTCAAAGGGTTCTGTTTTCTCAGAAAAGCAGCAATCCAATAACAGGCCTGCCGTATATGATCTGGATTCTATATCAGATGGAATATATATATATATATATATATATATATATATATATATATATATATATATATATATATATATATATATATACAGTATTGTTCAAAATAATAGCAGTACAATGTGACTAACCAGAATAATCAAGGTTTTTCGTATATTTTTTTATTGCTACGTGGCAAACAAGTTACCAGTAAGTTCAGTAGATTCTCAGAAAACAAACGAGACCCAGCATTCATGATATGCACGCTCTTAAGGCTGTGCAATTGGGCAATTAGTTGAATTAGTTGAAAGGGGTGTGTTCAAAAAAATAGCAGTGTGGCATTCAATCACTGAGGTCATCAATTTTTGAAGAAACAGGTGTGAATCAGGTGGCCCCTATTTAAGGATGAAGCCAACACTTGTTGAACATGCATTTGAAAGCTGAGGAAAATGGGTCGTTCAAGACATTGTTCAGAAGAACAGCGTACTTTGATTAAAAAGTTGATTAGAGAGGGGAAAACCTATAAAGAGGTGCAAAAAATGATAGGCTGTTCAGCTAAAATGATCTCCAATGCCTTAAAATGGAGAGCAAAACCAGAGAGACGTGGAAGAAAACGGAAGACAACCATCAAAATGGATAGAAGAATAACCAGAATGGCAAAGGCTCAGCCAATGATCACCTCCAGGATGATCAAAGACAGTCTGGAGTTACCTGTAAGTACTGTGACAGTTAGAAGACGTCTGTGTGAAGCTAATCTATTTTCAAGAATCCCCCGCAAAGTCCCTCTGTTAAAAAAAAGGCATGTGCAGAAGAGGTTACAATTTGCCAAAGAACACAACTGGCCTAAAGAGAAATGGAGGAACATTTTGTGGACTGATGAGAGTAAAATTGTTCTTTTTGGGTCCAAGGGCCACAGGCAGTTTGTGAGAGGACCCCTTAACTCTGAATTCAAGCCACAGTACACAGTGAAGACAGTGAAGCATGGAGAGGCAAGCATCATGATATGGGCATGTTTCTCCTACTATGGTTTTGGGCCTATTTATCGCATTCCAGGGATCATGGATCAGTTTGCATATGTTAAAATACTTGAAGAGGTCATGTTGCCCTATGCTGAAGAGGACATGCCCTTGAAATGGTTGTTTCAACAAGACAATGACCCAAAACACACTAGTAAACGGGCAAAGTCTTGGTTCCAAACCAACAAAATTAATGTTATGGAGTGGCCAGCCCAATCTCCAGACCTTAATCCAATTGAGAACTTGTGGGGTGATATCAAAAATGCTGTTTCTGAAGCAAAACCAAGAAATGTGAATGAATTGTGGAATGTTGTTAAAGAATCATGGAGTGGAATAACAGCTGAGAGGTGCCACAAGTTGGTTGACTCCATGCCACACAGATGTCAAGCAGTTTTAAAAAACTGTGGTCATACAACTAAATATTAGTTTAGTGATTCACAGGATTGCTAAATCCCAGAAAAAAAAATGTTTGTACAAAATAGTTTTGAGTTTGTACAGTCAAAGGTAGACACTGCTATTTTTTTGAACACACCCCTTTCAACTAATTGCCCAATTGCACAGCCTTAAGAGCGTGCATATCATGAATGCTGGGTCTTGTTTGTTTTCTGACAATCTACTGAACCTACTGGTAACTTTGCCACGTAGCAATAAAAAATATACTAAAAACCTTGATTATTCTGGTTAGTCACATTGTACTGCTATTATTTTGAACAATACTGTATATATATATATATATATTTTTTTTTTTTTTACTTTTTGACCTTATTTAATCACTTTATGGTTTGAATGTGCACCAATGGCCTTCCGTATACAAGCTCAAAATAAATCTAATTCACTGAACAATCAGAAAGAGTGCAATGAAATAAGGGTGATGGAGCAAACAATAAGCTGTGATTAAAAATTCAGGTGGTGGTTATATAAAACAAATATTAAGCAATATAGGTCAGTCCTACTATCTTGCTCCACTAATATGTCACTCTAATGGTTCTCATTTCTGAGGATTCCATTAGTTCACTTAAGGCTAAACCCTGTCTGCACCATAAACAGTATGGCAAAAGTAATTCACTCTGTTTGTGTAGTACATTCCAAATCTTCTGAAACCATACTATAAATACTGTATAGGTGAGGAACAGCACAACATTTAAATCATTATTCATTGAAAAGTAATTAAAACATTCACACAATTTTTGAATTTTGGAGTGATGGTCAGCAGACAAACAATGACATTTTACACATCAGCTGTAAATTCAAGTTTCAAGTTTGTTTTATTTATATAGCACATTTAAAAACAGCAACAAAGGCTCTATCCCCTCAATGCTTTAACCGTGATCTGGGGACAAAGAAAAGTGCTAGACCTCAGACTTTGCATAAGATTGTATGAATAGAGTTTGATCAGACTGAAAGCTTGTTGCCAGATTATTTATGGATTTAAAAACATAAAGAAGAATTTTAAGATCACTTCTAGGTAACCAATCCAGCGATTTCTAAATTGGAGTAACGTGATCAAATTTACGCTGTCCTTTGAGGAATTTAGCAGCAGTGTTTTGTACTTATTGGATACGAGCGATGGAAGATTTGCCAAAATAAAGAGAGTTGCAGTAGTCCAAGCAGGATGTACTGAGCACATGGATAGCAATCTCTAAAGTTTTCTCAGAGAAAATAGGTTTAATTTTGGAGAGGAGAAGACATAACTGAAAACTGAAAAAAAAACAACAACTAATAACCGCAGTTATTTGATTATCAGATTTGAGACTTTGATCCCAGAACAAACCTATGTTCTTGATAACAGGAAGAAGTAAAGGGAGCAAGGTAGTCCTGATCGATACTTCTACTTCCTGAATTTTCACTGGGGCCAAAGACTATTACCTCGGTTTTCGATTCATTCAGAAATAAGACATTTTGAGGGAACCACATGGCTTGCATGTTTATTAAGTTTCAGAGGCAAATAAATTTAGGTATCATCTGCATAGCAGTGAAGTTATACACTTTGCTTTCTTAAAATAGAGCACAAAGGAAGTAAATACAAAGAAAAATAATGGGTGCATGAATAGAACCATGCGGCACTCCACAGGAAAGTTTAGCAGGCGATGAAGAAAAATGACCCAATCTGACAGAGAAACGTATATTTGTTAAATAGGATTTGAACTAGTTAAGATCAAAGATAAGGGAATAAGTTCCCTGGATTCCCACATAACATTCTAGCTGAGACAGAATAATTTTATGATCAACTGTATCAAAAGCTGAATTTAAGTCTAACAGAAATAGGATAACAGAGTCACCAGAGTCAGCTGCTAACAAAGTATCATTAAAGAGACCAAATTAAGCAGACTCTGTGCTATGCAGAGGCTTATAACCAGACTGGAAAGTTTGAAAAAAAAAATCTGTTTTACACTAAGAAAAGACTGATACTGAATAAACAGTTTTCTTCAATGCGTTAGTAATAAAAGGGAGATTTGAGATGGGTTGAAAATTATTAAAATTACTAGCATCAAGTGAAGGTTTCTTAAGAAGAGGTGTCACAGTAGATTCTTTGAGGCTATCAGCGATAGTCCCTGAAACTAAGCATTTATTCAGAAAAGACACCAAACTAGCTCAAAATTAGTAAAAAAAAAAATAATAATAATAAATTGTTAAATTCGTGCAGGGAGAAAATCTTGAGAGCAGAAAGAAGCTTTCAAATGGTCATTCATTTATTTGAGAAGCTGGAAAGAAAATGGATGAAAAGTTCCCCATATGGCTGAAAAAGGCAAGATTCAGGTGAAACATGGCAAGTGGTTGTAGCTGAGATCTCAGAGTAGTAATCTTATTAGAGAAAAACCTTCACATAATGACATGGAGGGATTTGCAATCACATTTACAGGAGGATTTAAAATAAAATTTATAACAGAAAATAAAGCTTTAGAACTATGATGATTCTTTGCAATTTAATGAGAAAAATACTACTTTGCGGATTTCACTGCTTTCTGAAAATTTAAGCATTTCATATGAAATTTGCAGTTTGTCCTTTTCCCATTTTTGGTCAGCTCTTATATAAAGGTGCCTCGGAGAGCGGATGTTATCATTGAGCCATGGTTCAGTTTTAGGTTTTGACTTTTTAGGTTTAAAAGGAGCAGTGGTACTCAAAACCTCTGAGCAGGCAGTATTTAACAGACCAAGATGCTGTTCAGCATCCAGGTCAGGTAAAGATGACTCCAAGGACAGAGACAAACAAACCTTGTTAAATGTGTTTGTGAAGTCATCACAAAAGTGGGAAGAAAAGGAACGAGTCAATTGTACAGTAGGAGTAATGCTTGAACTTAGCTGAGGAGAAGGCATCATAAATAATAAAGGCATATGATCTGAGAGAAAAGGATCAAAAACCTGAACATCAGTAATAGAAAAGCCCAAAAAAAAAAACATGTCCAAAATATGACCATGTATGTGTAGTAGCTTTCACCCACTGAGCCATGCTGAATGAATCAATGAGATTGAGAAACTCCATTTCCAGAGGTTTAGACTGGCAGCACACACATATATTAAAATCACCTAGCAGAAGAATATTGTTCTACTTTGTTATACAATCACCCATAAAAGCAGTATATTAATTTATAAAATGTTTAACTAGGTGAGGGGGCTAACAAAGCGCTAACAAAACAGGCTTATTCCATTTCAGTCATAACAGCTGTACTTCAAAGCTAATGTAAACAGCAGACAGAACAGGATGACAGAGGTTATTAAAACTGTTTTTTAATGATTTTTATTTTTTTGTAAGAATAAATGCAGTCTTTTTAAGCAAATGATACTTGTTAAAAATCTTAAACTTTTGAATGGCTGCGATTAGATTTAGAACATTTGACTATTAATTAATATAATCTAATTGTCAAAAATACGATATGGTGTTGATGAACACGCTCAAACACAAAGATGAAGGTTAACAGTCTTTAATAAATCCATGGATAAGTAACCCATACACAGGAAGGAAATTACAGAACATTTTCCTTACGAGCCCTGAACCTACAGTCAGGCCATAATACAGCAAAGAAATATCTTCACTACAGCAGCAACAGCAAAAGAAAGGACACTATTCTAGGGAATTGTTTGTTAAATTGACTTATCACAAAGCTAATCACAACATATGTTATATAGACCCTTTATTAAGTTCATTTGAGTTGAGTGCCAGTGCAAAATGATTTACCAGATTATATCATAAGTATTAAACGAGGCAAGCGCTAGATCACCACATGTCCTTTTCCCCTAAACGTGAAAAGCCATTTAACAACTTCAAACAATCTCAAGCATGAGCTGCTTCATTTTTGATAACGGTGAGATGAAATCATTTTTTTTTTTCTTTTTTTTTCTCAATTAGATTTTCTTTCTACTCTCATTTCTGCATGAGAGATTGGGTAGAGGCTGACATCTCTCATGCTTTCTAAGTTTTTTTTTTTTCCTTTTTTTTTTTCTCATGAGCCCTGATTCTTGCGTGAGGCAAACAGAATCCTTTAATACAGTGGCTTCATTACACAGAATTATGAATCTATCAGAAAATGTGATCAAAACAATCTTAATGAGACAGAAGATCTTAAATATGTGCTGAAGTAATACCCTGAGTCGATAATGAATTATATCTACCCTATCAACCGCATCTGAAAAATGAAATATGCATCTAAAATAATAATACACATTTTAAATTAACGTTATAGGGCCGTGTCTGCATCAGTTCACTTTTTTACACTGTCTGGAAAGGGAGCCTCTGATTCTATGCGTCATGCTGGCAAAGGACAGCAGTTACCAAAAAATAAAACAACAAAGGCGCCTGGGAAGCTGAGACCTGAAAAAGGACATGGCTGGCGGGGAATTATGAACGACAGCTGTGTACCATCACTTCCTGCCAACATGCCTTAAAAAAGATGTTCAGTGATCCTGAAGTTCTTCAGGAAACAAGTAGTTTACTGTGTTCTCGTTTTGCAGTGTTCCAGTAGTTTCCAAGGGGAGGATTCCCTGACATCTCCCATCACTCAAGGGGTCATCCTTACTAACTTTTCCCAAACATCCTTTGAACCCTCCAAATGGGGGTGATGTCAAACTGCTGCACTTGGTGTCAGGTCTCATTCTTATCCACTGAAAATACAATAGAGTAGGACCTACACAAACACAGAAACAGTCATGCAAATGTTTACTTTGCTATCAAAACGGGGACATTTTATCTATTGATGTTGTGGGGTTGAGCTGTTGTTTTACACAATATATATATATATATATATATATATATATATATATATATATATATATATATATATATATATATATATATATATATATATACACTGTACAGCTAATTAAACATAATATAACAATACCCTAACCTAAAAGATAACCGTAACACTTTGTCTACACGGGATGTAACCTGTCGCATCACAACAGCTTGAGATTGTTCACACCGGACGTTGTAAATCCATTCGTCCTTTGTCTCAGAAGTAACATGATCACTTGGAATGTATCAGAAATAAAGAGCAGCATCTGTTTACTGATGAGAATTTGATGTTTCGCATCATGTTTCATCTAGTGAAGACCATATCTTTGATTATAATGGGTCTTATTATAATAATATTGTGGTTTCCCGAGTTTTTATTTATTTATTATTTTACATACAAGGACACCTCAAACTGAGATTTTGTCAGATTTAGCTACATTTTGGATATAAAGTTCCCCTATAGTGCCCTCATCTCCCCATTTTCCTTCTACTCTGTAAAAAAATTATCATTAAACAAGGCTGAACAAAATGTAATTTAAGGAGAAAGTCATGACATTTGCCAAGTATAGTAACCCATTTAACCCATCCAAGTGCACACACACAGCAGTGAGAAGTGAACACACCATGAACACACACCCGGAGCAGTGGGCAGCTATATCCAGTGCCCGGGGAGCAACTGGAGGTTGCTCAAGGGCACTTCAGTCATGGGTATTGAGGATGGAAGAGAGCGCTGTTCATTCACTCCCTCCCACCTACAACTCCTGCCAGCACCCGAGGCTCAAACTGGCAACCTTCTGGTAACTAGTCCGGCTCTCTAACCATTAGGCCGCAGCTGTCCCACAGATTTTTTATTTAGTTAATCACATATTTCAGGAAATTTCAGAAGCACTAAAAATGCAGTTTTTCTATAACGAAATACAACAAGCACAGCAGGTGAGTCCGCCAAATACACTTTTTGTTGTTGTTAAAATGGGCTTGCACAACAACAACAAAATGGTTTTATGGTTCAGTTCCATTCACTCTCTATTCAGGATGGACTGGGGCAGGAACAAATAACGGTCACATTCACTGTTTGTCTGTGTTATTTACACAGCTGTTATTGATTTTGTCACATATGGGATGTCAGGGTCAGTTTGTTCCTCTACTTCAAATAATCAGTTATTGTATTGTAACCCTTGCTGAATTTCATGTACCAAGTGTTATTTAATACTGTTGGCCATTGCGCTGCCAAAAATTTGCCAGAAAAATTTAGCTCAAGAAAACAGTAAATAATTTTAGTCAAAAAGGCCTCACCACCACATGATAAAGATACAGTACAGACCAAAAGTTTGGACACACCTCCTCATTCAAAGAGTTTTCTTTATTTTCATGACTATGAAAATTGTAGAGTCACACTGAAGGCATCAAGTGCTATCTGACCAGGAAGGAGAGTGATGGGGTGCTGCGCCAGATGACCTGGCCTCCACAGTCACTGGACCTGAACCCAATCGAGATGGTTTAGGGGTGAGCTGGACCGCAGAGAGAAGGCAAAAGGGCCAACAAGTGCTAAGCATCTCTCAGGGAACTCCTTCAAGACTGTTGGAAGAACATTTCAGGTGACCACCTCTTGAAGCTCATCAAGAGAACGCCAAGAGTGTGCAAAGCAGTAACCAAAGCAAAAGGTGGCTACTTTGAAGAACCTAGAATATGACATATTTTCAGTTGTTTCACACTTTTTTGTTATGTATATAATTCCATATATAATTCCACCTGTGTTAATTCATAGTTTTGATGCCTTCAGTGTGAATCTACAATTTTCATAGTCATGAAAATAAAGAAAACTTCTTTGAATGAGAAGGTGTGTCCAAACTTTTGGTCTGTACTGTATCTACTTAAAATAATGAAGTGAATTGACTTAAAAAATAACATGCCATTTTTTTATTTTATTTTTTATTAATATGCACTATTTTTCCCAGTGTATTTTATGGGTGGGAGATATGATCACAGTTTGCATCATCTTTCCTCTACTGCTTTTCTTTATCATGGTGCTGGGATGACTTAAGTGCAGAAGAAGTGCAGAGACTTGTATTTCTAAAAGAAGCCCATAGGGAACTCAAGAGCGCATGCCTGTCTTTGTATCAGCTGGCAGTTCAGGGCTCAGAGAACAAAACAGGGCTAAAGAGAGCGGAGCTGCGCCTAGAATCATAACAAGCAGTCAATAACCATTTTAAGCTGATAACAGTCCCAATGTCCTGTGTGACAGATTTATTTTTTGTACAGAGAGCCATAGGGGGACACGACAGGAGCTGAGTGTGGCAACAAAAATAACAGGTCCGAGGAGAGCAGGTCCAGACAGACCACATTGCCTGTGGGTCAAACAGAAAGACCAGCTTAAAGTCCTCAAAATAAACTGTTCAACAAAGTTGAGCTCATCATAAGTTCTGTACATGTTTGTAAAGTGTTTCAGAGTTTTTGGGAATAAATTATGAAACTTAAAGTAAAATTTCAAAAATAAAGTGTAGTAATGAGTAAACACAGCCCACTTTGCCTCACTATTGACTTTTGGTCAAACTGTTCTTTGTTATATAAAGTTGTATACCCCCACATGACATCACATATATAATTAAAGTTCTCAACATAATTTAAAAAAATGGCAAATCAACTAAGGAGGATAGTGTCATTCAATGGACAAATAAATACCAAGCTTTTCTTGAAAAATATATAAATTATTACTACTATTATTATCTTTTTGCACTTGTAATACGACTTATAGAGCATGCCTCAAACAAAACAAAACAAGTTTTAGTGTTTTACTCTGACTTCTTTAATTAGCACAGGGAAAAAACAGGTTGACGCAAACAGCTCACATGTAAAAACAGACGAATAGACAAATGGAAACGGAATAGCTTAATGAAGTGAGTGACACAGAGAGACAGTGACTATAATTGTACTTATAATAACTTATTACTGTGGACATTAAACTATGCAACAACAGGTACCTAGTGAGAAAGCCAGATGAGAGGTGAAAGACAGTTAGAAGAAAAAAGAAAAAGCACACACCAGAAACATGCACGCAGCATACCCTTTAAACCATCTTCTCCCCTGGGGATTCAAGTTATTTATTTCCCCAGCATTCCTATCATCAAATCTCTCTGTGAGCAAAGCCTGAGAAAAATTACCTCTAAATAATTCCAATGGTCTGCTGTAGAAAGGTTAATGAGGCAATTAAAAGTCTCTTTGGAGAATTAAGAGGAAAGAGAAATCAAGAGTGATCAAACAGAAGTCAGCAGACTTCGCTTCCTGTTGCCGTATCAGGCCACAGGTACACACTCACGCCTGCTGTGCGGAGACATGGAATATTTGCTACATGTTGAGCTCAGTTTGTCAAGCGTATAATCTAATATAATTAATCTGATTGTATACTGTATGAACATGTCCATGTTCAGTCCTAATGATAATTAGATGTGAACTGAACCTCAGTTTAACCTGGAAAGCAGAGAAGTCTGGAAATAAGGTTGCACTTCAGTCTGAAAATACAGCAACTTTATCATGCATGCAATATGAAAAATAAAAACAATATGGATAGTCAGAATGTGCTGCCTTTTATAACTTAACCTCTGCCCTTTAAAATCTCTCTCTCATTGCATTTGATTGCAGCTTGATCTCTCAATCTCTTTCTGCCTGCATAACATACAGTACACAAACACATAAAGTAGTGTGTGATGTCATTGGAGACTGCCACAGCTGGTGATCCCCCTACAGAGAGTTATAATGAATCCCCCTGTATGGGGCAGCTAGGTCTCCAACTTTAGAGGAAGGAGATGGGGGACATCCTAAAATATAGCAAGCATCTTACAACACACACACACACACACACACACACACACACACACACAAGCAACAATCAGGCTTTCGTGTAACATTTCACAAAAAAACAAAAAAGATGATAAAACCTTTTAAAACGGTCGGATGCCTGCTGATTGATATTTAAAGGTTGATGGTGCCTGTTATTTGCAGAGCTGAGAATCCTCTGTGAGTTCAAAGTAAAAACAAAATCACACACTAGAAGTGTTCAGTCTCCTTTCTAAACACGCATTGTATAAAAAAATTCCCATTATATCTTGCCTCATTGAGCAGATCTGATTTCCTTCCCCCCTCTCTCTCTCTGTCTCAATTTGTAAATCAAGTGAAATTACTTATGGGCCAGAGTGACCTTTTTACTATGGGAACAAGGATAAAGTATCATATCTGCAAGTGCAAAATATGTCAGTACAGCAATGGATGCAAATGTAAACAAGCATAGAACAGACATGTGACGCGGAGCAGCAATATATTTTTAAATATTTCCGCCTGCAAGCAGATCCGAAAGAGTGAAGAAACACTTTAGACTCACCAGGTAATGTTTATGTGAGCATGTATCAGTCAGCATCAGTCAGTTAACAACAATATGGAGACACTGTAAATTAATTCAATTATTTTTAACAGAAAATAGCATTTATACATAGAAAAAATATATAAAATCACTTTTTTTTTTGTATAAAATAAAAATACGTTATTAATATATACAAAAATAACAACAATAATAAAATGTTTGTTCTTGGAACAACATGCGGGTGAGTAAATGATGACATAATTTTTTATTTTTTTATTTTGAGTGAGATATGCCGTCAGTGACCTAGGCTATGTTTTTCTATGCACTCACCTTTATACAAACACATTTTCAGAATCAAGTGCAATTATATATATATATATATATATATATATATATATATATATATATATATATATATATATATATAGCAGCAGTTCAGTGAAATGTTTTTTAAACGTGTGTCATGCACATCTGTAAAAGAATTGCATCCCACACCTCTGTTGCTATGGCAATAAATTATTTCCATGAGAAAACATTTCATTTATTTGATAAGGCGTTTACCTTGAATTGAAAATGCTTCAGCAATACCTACCTACTTTCTGTGAAAGTTAAAAGCTTCAGGGGTTAGGTTAAGTAGACTTAGATTAAGGACACTGCTTGGGAAATGAATTACTAGCTATTTTTTGACTATTTTATTGAATGTGTGTTGAGGATTGCTACAATTTAAGCATTAAATGTTTAGCTCAATTACATTCAACACATTATCAAACTGACTTAATTTGACATTGCATCTTTATTGATTATGTTGTGTTCTCGTTCTAAGGAACAGTTATATAAAAAATGCTGATAATGGCTTATTTATTTATTTATAAATCTGGATGCGATTTGTAATACACGTGCAGGGATTAGCACTCTTTGTATGATGGACTGATTAATGTTGAAGCTCTATAAGTCTGACACATCACCTTTGAACAGGATAGTGCTATATATATATATATAAAATTGTGTTTTTGATAATAACTACTTTTTTACTAGAAATACACTTAAAAATTTGAAGCTAAAAATCCAGATTTTAACAAAACAAACAAAAAATAAAATCGAGCAAAATAACCCAAACGTAAACTTTTTCTGTATCTTCAAGAACGGACGTAAGAATATATATATATATATATATATATATATATATATATATATATATATATATATATATATATATATATATTTGGAGGTAAATATGATTACATTTGAGATTGAATCCAATAATTTAAAAATATAATTCAATATGATTCTACTGAACCCCATAAACACTGCAAACATTAAAAAGGCAATGCAATACTCCAAGGGCTGTATGTACACTGCCTCTTTCAGCCTCTTGGCAAAAGAGCTTTTTGTTGCCGGAGTAAATGATTGTGTTTTGTTGATGTACTAATATGTGTCAACACATTAAACTACATCGCCGTCATACTTGTAAACATCTTAGTACCAGCAAGGTCATTTGTCCTTGTTAAATACCATAATCATAATTACTAACTCAAGCGTGTCTAACAATCTAGTAAAGAATTAAAATATAAAGAAATAAAATTACTACTCAAACAGGCAATTTTACATTCTCAATAATGTAACATTACAAACACTTGTAAAATAATAATAATAAAAAAGGTGGGTGGGATGATGGCAGTCTCTTTGCTCATTGCCATCAGTATTTTTAGTACTTAAAATTATAACCAATGATTTAAATGTGTCCATTAGCAAATTGGTTGTGCAAAGGTTTCCTGAGTAGCATTCCTGGTTTTGGTCATACATGTTTGCAGGAGGCAACTTGTACGATTTCTTGCAATTTCACCATCGTGACTTCTCATGAGACCAGGTTGAAAACGGAACACTGGTGCTGAGTGAATTTAGAATTTAGTTTTGAGTCTTTGTTTTTAACACGAGTCTCTCAGTTTACTGTGAATATATGAATTTGATTTGCGGCAGCATAGAGCATTAAAGACTGACCCAGTCTTAGTAGTGACCAGACACACTCACTCTTTACTGAAGAAAAAAAATAATAATAAAGGAACCACTGTGCATTACACGACCTGAAAACCAATGAATGAAGGAGCCAATAGAATGTGTAGAATAAATGCAAATGTGAATGACAAAAAAAAAAGTAATAAAAATGCTTAATAACAAAAACAAGCAAACAAAATACATAAATGAATAAATAGTTTTTACTGCAAAACAAGGAAAGCAAAATAGTGATCAAGAAAATAATTTCTTTTCTGCAGTAAGAACAGAGTGAGCAAGAGAGCAAAACAGACAGATTCTTGGTTTCAGTGTCAGGAGCCGTGCTTTAAATGAGAGTATCTTTCATCATGGGCGTCATTCGGAGAACAGCGATTTCCATCATCCTCATCTTTAACTGCTCCCTCTCTGTCCTCTCTTTAACTCACACCGCCTCATCTGACTCACACGAGACATTGTTCTTTCAGTGCGGAGAATGAAGCGCACAGATGTCACACACTCACATCTATAATTGGAGTGCTGATTTTTCACACATCATCTTTGCAATCACTAATTAATGCTGCAGCCATGCTTGTCTTCGTCTCTCTCACGCTCCTGGTTCCCCAGCAGGAGAGAGGGAGCGCATGATACCAGGCATGGCATATTGAGGTCAGAGAGTGAAGGAGAAGGATGAGAGGGAGGGGATCGGTGTATACAGAGAGATCGGAGATGATTGAGATGGTCTGGAAAGGTTTCGATGCAGTTTTTGAGCTGTGAGGAAGTATGAAGTCAACTAAAACTCGTGAAAGACGTTTTCTTGCCACACCCTCTGCATCCTGCGTGCGTGCGTGCACACACACACACACACACACACACACAGAACTGAAATGATCCCTCGCTTTCTGTTTATTCCACTGGAGAAAATCAATAGCTATACTATTAACTAGGGGCCTCAGGGTTGAAAATCTGCTGTGCTTATGTGGATCTGACAGTAGCAGATTTGCCTTGATTCAATTTGCCGTTCCCTCCTGTGGAGCCCGCAGAACAGAAAGGCTCATCTCACGCAGAAGCCATTCATCCTTAACCAATGCACGGAGGAAGAATGGAAAACATGCACCTAACGTTCAAAGCCCCTCACATATCTGTCCAGCATCAAGACGGGTTGGAAGTGTGAAAGTGGGTTGAGAGAGCCGCTTCAAGCTTATAAAAGAGAAGAAGAAAATGTGTGAAAGCGTTGTAAAGAAGGAAGACCGAGAGCCTAGTTTATCTGTGGATGTATTCACTCGATAAGATGCTATGGGGTTAGAAAATACTTTGAAAAACATAAATAATTAATATAGAATTTTCCATTAAAATTACAGTTTTATTTCAATTATTGTTTTCATTATTAATTTTCTGGGGTTAGAAAATACTTTGATATGCATAAATAATGAATATGAATATTTTCATGAACAGAGCACAGTTTGGTCTCAATTATATATATAGGGTGGAAAACTATAATCAAACATAAAATTAAGCTTGCATGAAAAATAAGTAATGTAAACAAATAAAATGTCTGAATTCTTCCCTAAAATGGGTTTTGGGGTATTTAAAGCCTTAAAATTGGATCTCCACAATAAACAATAATATAAATTAAAATCTTACTAAAGTGTCTTATTTTTAACAGTCTATTGAGTTGAAAATCATAAATTCATTAATCATTAACTTAACAAACAAATGTGGTGTCACGACTTTTGCATCCCACAATTATAAATGAATTGTGGTAACCAAGAAGTAACACCATTTGATCCTAAAGAATAATGGAAAGAAAAACAAATCTTATTTTCTCAAATTTTAGGGTCACCTGCTTATATCCAGTTCAACACTCTTACTCAAAAAGGATCAAACACTTTTAACATATAATTTTATAAACCATGTATTTAATTTTAATATTTTATTGTTAAATGTCACGCACATTTGGCTTTTAAGCTGTATTAAAATCTTAATAATAGGGTTGCAGAAATCTTATTTAAAACAGATTGAAAACAATAAGCCCATTAGATTTACAGTACTTTGACCTGCTGAAGGATAAGCTACATTTGTGGTGTCTTATTCATGAAAAGTGAATTTGGGACCTGAGCTAAACCTAAACACTAAGCACCATCAGCTCTAGACCAGAGTTTAATATTTGAGCCATGACTGTCTTCCATTACTCAGTTTAAGTGACTCTGTATCCAAACCGGCCAGTCCCTTTGAGGCTGCACTGCTTCATTATTTAGTAACCTTTGTTCTTTGCAGGAGGATATGGCAAGATCTGATGGTCAGAATGATCTGTTACTATGGTGTTTCACACTAGGAGTGTTTGTTTGTTTTTGTACATGCAACGCTGCATTTTATCCTGCTGTGTTTGCACTCTCAGGATAATCGGGTGGCCTCTGGCAGCCATCTTGCCTGTGAGTGTAGCCAATAAAAGATTGGTGGGATAGCAGAGACATACAGTTTATTCAGAACTGGGTCTTAAATACATTGCATTGTTATACCTGCACATCAAAAAATTGATCTTTTACTTTTCCATTAACGTATAAACATAATCTCATGCTTAAACAGAAGCTGACAGGATTCATACGTGTTGGGTTGAGAACAAAAGTCTTGCTGCACAAATGACACACACATTTGCATGTGGCAAACATACCTGTATAATTCAGATCTATCTTTCAAGGACACAAACTTTAAAGATTGATATCGGAGTTGCTCCAAAGTATGGTCAAGTTACCACAAACCTAGACAGTCCACACTTCCATATCATCTTAGCTATGCATTTTTGTAAATCAAACAATCTGGCAACGCCCAATGCTGTTGCATCTGCCATGGATTTTGCTCAAAAAAATCTTTGCAGTGATATTTAAAAGAAAAGAATATAAACAAACAACACAATGTGCAATCAGATGTGTTAACATAATACAATTCAACATTAATTTCTGGACATAAAAATAAAATGAAATAACATTTTGCCAATACTACAAATAAAAAAATACTACTTTTCTTACCGGAACATGAACATACAAATCAAAACCAAATCAATTAAAGATTTTTCACACCTCATGGGCGGTCTGCCAATTTATCTGTTGCACAACTGAAAATAGCACCACACAAGCAAGAAAAGAAAGTGTGTGAGTGTAACAAGTAGGGAAAGCATAACCATGCATTTTGATAGTGTGTTTCTGCATCTAATCAAAAGTTATAATTAACAACCATAATGGATGTATAACAACACTCCTCCCAAGAAAACCATGCCCCAAATAATGATGAAAAAACACACACAAATAAATATATATATATATATATATATATATATATATATATATATATATATATATGCAAACACTGCTCTGTTTCCTTAAACATAATGACTAGCCCAACACAAGCTACATCATCTCAACCAATGGAGTTAGTTTAGGGGGGAATAATCTGTTTGGCTTAACAATAAGATGGGGGATCTTTTGGAAACCTGTTTGAAAACACATTATTTTTTTCTGGTTGGTGACATCTACTACAGAATATTTCAGTCAGGGGCGTAATTTCCACCGGGGACAGGCGGGACATGTCCCACTCACTTTTAAATCCCCAGTCAGGAACTTAGCGTGCACACTTAAAATAGCTCACTGAAAGTTCTAATGAGCAGGTATCATGGTTGGAGCACAGTCAGCGATGAAACGCCAGAAGCAGCAACAGATGACTTTAATGTCATCATGAATGGAAAGAAAGAAAGGAGTTGGTGGCTTCAATAAATTGGCTCAGGTCAGGATAATCATATTTTCTGTCTACACCTGTTGATTTTAGCCTAACGTTGACTGAGCTAATGTTAACATACACTGTTGCTAGGTCACTTCAGACTGTTGTTAGCTAAATATTTATTATAGAACAGTGGTTCGTGAGTCGACAGAGTAAGGTTTTACAGTGTTTCGTGAACAAATCTGTGGCTCTGAAATAATTGTTCGTGAAAGTCAGATTCAATGATTCATTCATAAATACAGTCACTTGTTACTGAATGAAGGAATGACTTGATGACTCACCCATTAAGACTTACCGCCACCTACTGGCGGTTTTAGTATTTAAAAATAATTACTTTTTACTTTTTTATCATCATTGCATGATATTACTCTATTTTAAAACAGTATTAATATTGTATTTATCAAGATAAAACGAAATGCACTGGAAAGTTATTTTAGGGGGCAAATAATGTCCTTAATGGAAAAGGATCAGTTTAAGTGGAAGAGAGGGGGTACACAGAAGGATGGTAAATGCCTCAGGGGTGCTCCACTCTAAAAAGTATGGGGAACCGCTGATGTAGAACATTCTTTGTACCATGAAAGCGAGTCCACTTTAAACCGTGTATTTTCTGGCAGAAAAGAGTTGGGATGCTTAGTTTAATGTTAGACTCAATATGAATAACTCAATATGTTGCTTTCATATCAGAGGACAGATGAGGTGGAGCTGCTTCAGAACAAAGAGGGTGAGACATGGAGAAGCAGTAGCAGCACAACGTTACAGGTAGGTTATGTGCTGTATGAAGGGCCAGGTGATTTTCATTTGTTGGTGATAAAAGGGAAGAAGTGTGCTTGATATTAGTGGGTACAGTTTGAAAATTATCAAATGAAATGCTCTTCTTGTAGGAGCCAAAGTGCGTGTTTAGATAATACAAAATAGTGATTCAGCACACAAAGTTCATAATAGTCTTTTGCTTTTTCTATTCTAAATACCTGCAGTTTGTTGGATGTGTCTCTGACAAATGTCATGTACAAAAAGTGATTTATTTGACATCTTCAGGTTCAGCGGTTAGTTTGAAATAAAAGTTTGTTTAACAGTGGAAATTGAGTCTCACATTATTTACATTTTACTCATCTCAATTTTCTCAAGGTTGATCGGGACCTATTAAACAATAAATAAAGCAATACATCTTTGTCTTATACATAGTTAAGTAGCCTACTATTAATTTTGGCAGAATTTATCATTATAACCAACTTCATTATTTCTTGGATTCTGTATCACATTAGTCCTTAAATATATGTAAATGCAGGAAAATGAGATTCAAATTGAAAATATTTTCCCCATTTTGATTCCATTGTGTGAGAAAATAATAATAATAATAATAATACAAACGGTGTGGGCTCTTGGGTGATAGGCCTCTGAACAATGTGTTGGACATCATGAGTCATTTTAAGCAGATAACAGTTAATAAACCAAGACTTGACATAGTGCAATGATTAATTTGTTTGAAGAGCAAGAGACAATTTATTTTCAAGCAAGAGTTATTATAGAACAGAGTTGTTGTTTTTTTCCTTATCTCTCTCTTCCCTGATCAATTCTGAAAAGTTTATTGTTTTTTTTTTTTTTTAAAGATATTATATATGCAGTTTCAACCTATAGAAAACTTCACATACAAATATTTACAAATCCATTGGAATAGTAGATTTTGTTCACTGTGATTCGCGTCATGAGCCATCACGAGAGAGCGCCAGAATTCAAATAAACTGTCTTTCACTTTTTTGTGTGGATCGTCTCATTCTGTTTGCGACACTGTACGCTACAAAACCATGCAGTTTATTTTTACTATATATATATATATATATTAAGGATTAAATATACTTGATTAAATGTGTCCTTGCTGAATAATACTAATACTAATAATAAACGAGTTAGATTTAATAATGTATTTTGAATTTGTTGAGCTTTGTAATGAGATGCATGCATACAAAGATTACAAATGATGTATATTAGTTTCATCTGGATTTAATTTTAAAACAAATTTTTCATTTAAAAGGTCTTTCAAGGACAAGTTTCTTCAACATTTGCTGATAAATGAGAGTCCCGCTATGGGACTGTGTTTTGGGCACCGAGCTCAGCGGCAGAACCCTCGCACAGGTTTTGAAAATTCCAGTTCCAACCGATCCACATAGAATTGGCAAACATGTACACATCTTAAATAAGAATAACATAAAAATGTTTTAGTTTAGATACTGTCAATCAGACATGTTTATCGAGATCTGTCTATCCAAACGTACAAAAATGGATGTGCACACTTCACGTATGAATACAAATGAGGTCACGCAGCACAAACACACAAACATATGCTGCCTAATTACCTCTTATCATGCAAACCCAGACACAAGGAGCTGCTGAGTGTTTTGGCATCAATATTGAGAAAATATTTGCATTGTGGATTTTTTTCACTTCTGTGAAGAAATTCATGGCAGCCATATATTTCATTGGACTATTATTATTACATAGCTGTCATTCAAACCAACCATAGGACAAATGTCTACATGCATGCTAATAAATGTTAGCATTTATAATATCTGATAAAGTATTACAAGAGTCATGTCATGTTTCACTGACTAAATGTGACATTTATCACAGAAAATCAACAGGGAAGGGAAAGATATTTCCATCACACAGACAAACTTCAATTATTTCAGAACTTGTTTGTCTGCCCTTTCTCTTCAGTTTGTTAAAAGCATAGATTTAAGCATTTCTGACAGAACATTAAACTTTTCAAACTTTAAATGAAATGTTAAACTATTGAATTGGATCAACAGGGTAGCAAAATAGATTAAAGTGGATTAACAAGCCAAAAATAATTAATTGACCAAATGAGGAAGTGATAAAAGGCCTGCAGATGGAAGGAGAAAACAGGAAAGGGAAGAGCAGATGGCTACCGGCATAAACACAGTTTGATCTAAGAGAGTGAAACATATAGATCCACCCAGACAAACCGCTGAATGGATGTGACCTCAGACACACACAGAGCCAATGCTAGCAGGGGAGGCCCTAACAGCTAAAATATATACTGCATAACTCAAAAAATGATACAATTCAAGTCAACATATGTTTTTCCATTACTTCAAAAGAAATTGCAGTACATTAAAACAACATCAATTAACACAAGATTCAGTTTAATATAATTTAAGTTGAAATTAAGTTTACTTAGATTTTACTTAAAATGTAAGGCATCAACCTTACTTAAGTTACTTAAGTTGGAGTAGGCAGAATTTTTAAAGTAATTATTAAATAATAATTATTATACGTTGTTATATACAGTATTAATAACCTTGTTTATCTTTTAAGTAATATGGGTATATGTTATAGATATACTAAATATATGACTTCATTAAATTCACAACATTTGTAAGATATAAATATATTCAATTTCATTTTTTTTTTATTTGCCTTTAAGCACTGTTCATTCGATAAACGAAAGAACTATTCATTTTATAAAACTTCACTTCCCTTTTGTTACTGATCATCTGGTGAGTAATGAAGTAAACGCATGATTAATGTGAAGGTTAGAGCTGTGTCAAAATCTTGTTTGTTCAGTCTTGATTAATCGTAGGATCTCAACCTCTCTCCCACATACACTCTCACTCACGCATCCACAGATGGCATTAACAGCAGTTGGTCAGTGAGTTGAAACTCGTTCCTCCATAGGCACTATATATAGACGTGATTCTTTGCAAGCTGGATTTCCTACGAGGGCATGGTTAGTCCTGCCCACTGTAAAAGGTATAATTAGGATTATTTTTCATTTGCCTAGTCACATGCTAGATTTCTGTCAATATTACCCACTAAACTGGATTTTGAAATGCACTGCATCAATTAAAGATTAAGGGGAAATTAAGAAGAGGTACCTATAAACCTGCAACCACAACCTTTATGAAATGACAGCTGTCATGACGCAAAAGTTTCTTGCTAAGTTCAATATAATGCATAATGACCTGGTGAGTCAGAGCAATTTAACACCGCAATATGGCAAATTGCTATGATATTTTGTAAAATTAATTTAGTGTAATTGCATTGATAGAAAGGGGGTCAAACTCAAGAACATGTGACAGAGGCCTAAATGCATTAACAACACAATAACATAATGAAGCTGAACATATATTATCTCTAATGCATCCGCAAGTGCACAAGCACAGAAACACCCACAAGCATTAAGGAGAACACAACGCAATTAAAACAAAAACATCTCTGAATATCAAATATCACTCTTCTAGGAAACATCTGATACATAACACTGTTTTAACACAGTTCCGCTCTTAGATTCAAAAGTTTGCCAATCTTTCAATTTATTATTCACAAATTTGCATTCTAATAGAATGTGAAATGCTGAAACTGGTGTTTCAATTGATACTGATTCAAGATAAGCATTCTGGGTGGTTATGCATCTTTATGTCTTAAAAAAGGCAGTAAATCCCCACCGAAAACTTCAATTTGGGGTGTGCTGCACACTATGGTTTCAATGGACTTTCCTGATGAATAAGCCCTTGAACGCCTCTCGGACTCAGCAGGAGATTTTCTGAACAAAGGCTGCATCAATTGTTGTTGAATGCTATAGCTCTCCAGTCTTCAGTGTCACATGATCCTTCAGAAATCATTCTAACATGCTGATTTATTATCAGTGCCAAGACGGTTGTGCTGTATATATATATATATATATATATATATTAGGGGTGTAACGATACGCGTATTCGTATTGAACCGTTCGGTACGACGCTTTCGGTTCGGTACGCGGTACGCATTATGTATACCGAACGGTTCGTTGGAGTAATTAATTATATTTGAAAAAAAAAAAAAAAAGAGAGAAAGAAATATAATGATATGCGTTCAACAAGGTAGCCCAATAACCCAAACAACGTAACAGGCAACGCCCCTGACACTCCCGAAGAAGAAAAAAACACCATCTTATATGTTTATGTTAGGCTACTCAGCAGGCGCTCGCTCACTCAGTACGCGCTGAAGGCTCGTTGCAAAATAGCCAATGCGTTTAACAGACTAGAAATGAGAAGATCCTCCAATAACCAACAGGTCTGGTGTTTGGGTGCACTTTGGATTCCCTTTAAGCTATAATGGTGATGGCAAGAGAGTGGTGGATAAAAAAACAACGGTATGTCGCATCTGCAACATGACAGGGTACACCAGCGGGATTACAAAAAAAAAAAAAAAAAAAAAAACAGCGGGAATATCTGGGATATATGCGTCAGTACTATCTGGGAAAAGACGAAAAAAAGGAGAAACATGCACGCAGCAAACTATCCCTGCAGCATTTAGACACTATAGCTTACAGGGAATCCAACCCAAACACCAGACCTGTTGGTTATTTTAGGATCTTATATTTCTGGTCTGTTAAATGCATTAGACATTTTGCAACGAGCCTTCAGCGCGTGCTGAGTGAGCGAGCGCCTTAGGGGCCGTTCACATATCGTGCCTAAAAACGCATGGAAAACGCTAAGCGCGTCTTTCTCCTCCTTTCCAAAGCGCTCGGGCAGAAGCGCTCATGAGGCGTCTGTCTTTGCTAAGCAACAATGACGTGCTCTCTCCATGAGACGCGGAAATTTCAGCGAAGGATAAATGGATTTGCAGCTCTAAAAATCGCTTGCAGTAGCTCTGCTACTGAATTTATTTCAAAATTGCAATCCATATACAACTATGATCAGCTGTTCCTTCATCTTGGCTGAGCTCTCAACGTTGTTACGGGAAAGGATGAAGCTGATTGGTTGGTTCTTGTCACATGACCCGCGGTGCGCTTGCGGCATTCTGAAAAGTTGAGATGTTTTTACATTTTGCTGTATCTAAAACGTATCGAACCGAACCGAACCGTGACATCAGTGTATCGTATCGAACCGAACCGTGAATTTTGTGAACCGTTACACCCCTAATATATATATATATATATATATATATATATATATATATATATATATATATATATATATATATATATATATATATAATTTATTGATGTTACTATATTTATTTATATTTTCCATGTCGGCCAAATTTTTATTATTTCAAGTTTTAAACTGCATACTTCCGGGAGGCCTGTGTAATGTTGAGCAACTGGAAATATATAAATGGAAATGTTTAAGGATGAAGTTTATAGAAGAAAAAAACAAAAAAAAAACATCAAAACCAGACATCCTTGAGTGGACATATGGTTGTCAGAGCCTGAGGTAAGCAGCAGCAGTAGAGTCATTTCTAGGAGAGACTGTGATGCTTGACTCAGATATGTTCTAGTTGGATGTAAGGCTGTCCTCGACTAAGGATTTTTCTGGTCGACTAGTAATCATAGTAGTTTAACCATTTAAATCATTATAATGATCTTTTAATTGCCTACAAAGCCTAATAAGTGCTCAAGCTGATGCATAAAGCTTGCCACAGCACACCGGCAAAATTAATGATTATGACTCACCTTTTTCGCCATCACTTAACCAACTAATACTAGCACTTTTCCTTTTCTCGTCTTTCATAAAAAAAAAAAACACATCCTGGCTATGTGTTCGGTACTAGACTAACTGAGACTTGTCATGGCACTTGTATACTGTTGTTGTTCTCTAGTTGACCTGACTGCTTCTATTGTTCTCATTTGTAAGTCGCTTTGGATAAAAGTGTCTGCTAAATTATTAAATGTAAATGTATGCATGTTTCATATGGATTACACGGATTACATAATCGGAGAATATTAGTTTTCCATTTGAATTGGTTAATTTGAAAGTAGTCATTTTATTCTCTATAGATATAGTTTTGTAGTCACCTCAAAACATGTATCAAAACATGACAACAGATACAGTACAAGCTTGAGCTTGAATAAACAATCGGACAAAGCCAGTGGTACAGCTTGAGAATATAGAAATGCTCTCAATTTGGCCAATTGTCTGCAAGTGCACGGCTCTAAGACGCATCTAAATAGATTTTGTGTATGCATTATAAATGGGCCGTGTCGTTACACTTTATGTTCAGAGCAACGTGATGTGAAATCAAAATGGCTGAGCTGTCCTTGACAAATAGGCAGGAGTCATGAGATCATGCATTATTGAGAGGCTATCGCTTAAGGTTTAAGGCAGCTGAGAGCTGGGAATCTCCAATGGCAACATTCACAAACACTCATAAATTGTTTTTTTGGATCTCGTATATTCAGCTCAGTTCCCGAAATCTTACTGCTTTTTACCATCTCTGAGCCGCACTCTGTTGAGCCTGAATGTCGAGACAGGGGTTTTCAAACAAAAGGAACACAATGCTATTATTTGTAATTGCATAAAGTCAAAACGTGACTCACAGGTGTCATATCAAGATGCTGATTAGAAATCATGATTATTGCACAGGTGTGCTCTAGGCTGGCCACAATAAAAGGCCACTCTAAAATGTACAGTTTTATCACACAGCACAATGCCACAGATGTCGCTAGTTTTGATGGAGCATGCAATTGGCATGCTGACTGCAGGAATGTCCACCAGATTTGTTGCCCGTGAATTGAATGTTCATTTCTCTACCATAAGCCGTCTCCAAAGGTGTTTCTGAGAATTTGGAAGTACATCCAACTGGCCTCAAAACCGCAGACCACGTGTAACCACACCAGCCCAGGACCTCCACATCCACATCTCGACCTGACTGCAGTTCGTTGACATAAACAACATGAGTGGGCAAATGCTCACATTAGATGGTGTCTGGCACTTTGAAAAGGTGTTCTCTTCATGGATGAATCCTGGTTTTCACTGTACAGGGCAGATGGCAGACAGCATGTATGGCATTGTGTGGGTGAGAGGGTTGCTGATGTCAGCGTTGTGGATCGAGTGGCCCATGGTGGCAGTGGGGTTATGGTATGGGCAGGTGTATAATATTTTATTGATGGAAGCCTAAGGCACACCTGTGCAATAATCATGCTGTCTAATCAACATCTTGATATGCCACACCTGTGAGGTGGATGGATTATCTTGGCAAAGGAGAAGTGCTCACTAACACAGATTTAGACAGATTTGAGAACAATATTCAAGAGAAAAAGGCCTTTTGTGTACTTAGAAAAAAACCTTAGATCTTTGAGTTCAGCTCATGATAAATGGCGGCAAAAACAAAAGTATTGTGTTTATATTTTTTTTCAGTGTACATACGTAGCTGTCATTCAAAACAACCATAGGAAAAATGTTTTCTGATTCTCCACCTGATATACGCCGGATCCCACACCTCCTCTCTTCACATCACTCATATGCACGGATCTAATCTAATCTTATTTTGTCAGGTACCTGATATGTGTGGACTAAGAGTTATCATATCCAGTTTTACGCTAGACAGTGGAGTAAAAATATTGGTAAACTAGGGACTGTGTAAACAGAAATGATTTGTCCTTCTTTAACCTTCTCTCCTATTTCTTTCTTCTTTATCTTTTGTACTTATTTATTTTTAAAGAACACCCGGGAGATTTGACACATGGCCTTCTTGCACATGGCCACACGTGCACCTTTAACACTTATTCAGTACATCCCCATTGAGTTCTTTAATGCATCACCTGACAGCTTCTCAACGCCCCATGTTTTAATCAGCAAAGAACCCCGCTCCATTACCGCTAGCTGAAAGGCAGTCCAGGTAATTGCCTGAAAAAGAACCCATTCTGGCCTGCTGAAAAGAGAGAGAGAGAGAGATGAAAATGGCTTAAGTATGGCTGTTTTTTCCAGAACAAAGCCAGGCTGAGTGGCTTGTTAAATGCAAAGTCTGGCCTCTTTGCTGGGGCCCTGTAGATCTGTGTAGGAGAAGTGGGACAGGGGTTGGAATATATAACAGCAGCACAAGGACAATATGAAAGCTTTCCTCAATGGGCTGAGAATCTTCTAAGGGCTTGAGGACAGAATGTGGATCAATGCACTGTAGGGCAGAAGCCCGGCACTTAGACCCCTGCCTGGTTGTATTGTGTTTGTGAGTGGCACACTTCACGAGCATGAACGGACATTACACACTCACAAAAAGATCAAGAAACGGGGTGGTACCTGAAGTCAGATACTTTACAAAACAGTGTTTCTTATATGTAACTGTGTGATTTCAGTGTCCCCTTCATGTCATTGTGTGATGGCTTTTTCCAGTAATGAGAGTCGAGGCAAATGGGTGTTTTGTTTACTGCTCGTTTCATATGCATGGAGTCAGTGGGATCATTTTGAAAGCCCCTTTCCACAAATCCACTCGTGTTGAGCATTATCTAACGAAGGCTTGAATAGAAAACCACCTTCCTGCTGTGAACTCTCTTCAGCAGCTGTAATTTAAGCCTCCAAACACAACTGTCAGCACTGTATCTGAAGAACACAGAGGTACAACTAAATTAAACCCCTGACACCCACCCACATACATACATACAATCACAAGAGAGTTGGGCTGTGCAATACAACGATTTTTGATCATAGATGATAAAAATGTTTCCAAGATATGCTTTTTAAGAAATATCATAGCATGGTGCTACAGTGCACATTGTATCAGTTGCAGTTCTGACATCTCATTCTCAGTGCTGTACAACCCCACAAGCATTCACATCAGTGTTAATGCAGCAGTTATTCTCACAAGACATATCATACTGTATATGATATAGCATCTTAGATCGATGTTACTTTTGAGTTCAGATTTCTTAGACAAACAGAATATGATATTTGGCTCCAGTCAGATCCCTAATTAGGAAACGCAACATACTGAAACAAGAAACACCATGCTGACCCAACGATTGCTGAAATGGTATTTATTATTATTATTATTATTATTATTATTATTATTATTATTATTATTATTATTATTATTTCTGTTAGAACAGTGTGTGCACTCTCCTTTACAGATGACGATGGAGTCAGGAAGCAGGAAATAAAATGTCACTTCTTGATTGTGAGCCAGATTCAAACCCACAACGTCCGCACAAGAGCCATAGCTCAATGATATATAGCAGGCTATGCCATTAATGCATTGTTTTGTTAAAACAACTGTGTAGTGAAATGTAGGCCTACCTAATATTTACTTAACCCTAAAGACTGAGACATTACATATACATACTGATATTCAGACAGCTAATTGCTTTAATGGACCCTAAGCTTTATTTGATGAGCATTAAGATCCGCATTCAGTTAGAAAAGACTTCCTCTTATTGAATCGTTAATTTATGCCACTACTTAAGTTCGCTTTACATTTTAGGTTTTCACTTTGTCTTGCATACAACACTAATTTAGACAGTGTCACTGTCACAGAATGCAAAGTTAATTGCATGCTCTATTACCATCATCAAGGCCACCATCTTTATCACCAAAACCATTTGATTTGATATCACCACTAACAGTACCTTTAGGGTGGAAAAGGAAAATATTTTTTCTCCTTTTGGACCATTGTACAGAAAAAGCCCCCTGATATCTGATTTCAATCAAAGTTTGAATGAAAAGCCTAATCAAAAATGAATTAGCTAAATAAGATCGTTAGAAACACTTGATAAGTCCATACAGGTGTGTTGGCACCGAAAAGAAACAGAAATAGGACCCTGATCTACATTAATATTCTTTAAAATTGAATTTAAAATACAGCATAGAGGTTTGTAACAACAGAGTATAAAGTGACATATTTAATTTAAGATGAACTGTCAATCTCATTGAGAAGCTCCTTTAAAAGTCAGACCACTTCTGTTTCTCTTGTACTTATCATTACTATTTAATTATTTAACAAAGACAGAAAGTAGAGAAGTATAGTGCTGAAAAGTGACAGTCAAACACAACAATCTGTCTGATTAAAAGAGACAATATCACTAAATTAAACATGATTGGAGATGCCAAAATATTTCTGGCTGCATATCTGAGGTTAGGCACAGGCCACTTCTGAAATCTTTCTGGACTTTATCGCACCACGCTGCAAAATCATTTCCAGGCCAGCTCCACAAATACATCCCCATTACAGGTGTATTTATTGTTATAAGGACAGGAAACCAAGTTTCAAGTCAAGGTTGTTTCCTTGAGTATACCAGAGGAGATGACTAACTATTGAATTGAGTCATTGTTTGAGATTCATTCTCCTCCTGCGCCACATGCATTGATGACAAACTTGCCTTTGGAATGCTAAAGTGGATTGAATGCTTAGGCTACAGTATATGATACATAACATGCACACATGCAATACCGTTCAAAAATGTTATAATGTATTATGCAACGATGAATTTAACTGATATAAAAGACAGTAAAATAATTTGTATTGTTACAAAAAATATACATTACAAATAAAAATTGTTTAACTAGCTAGAACCATGCCACAAACGGGTTATGAAACTGTTGACTGGACAGAGAGTTGGGGAAGAGTAGAAAGAGGTTGAAGGGGTCGAGGAAATGGGATGATTGTCAGGTTGATCAGGGCATCTTGAATTGATGGCTAAGAGAGACTCAGGGTGGGGGTACCGTCTCTAGCAAATATTTAGGCCAGACAATGAGGACCCCCCAGATACAACCTGATAGAAATATAATGTGGGATAAGTTGGCTGAATGGATGAGAAAGGGAGGGAAGGGTGGGTTCGAAAGAACAAGACTAGTAGTTCGGTATGGGGTGGCACATTTTATATATATAGAGGTATTTTAGAAGTCAGGTGATTGTTTTGGGAGTGCCCCTGCTCCCAAACTTCTGTTAACCAATTCACTCCATTTTAATATAAAAAAAATTTAAGATCACCATTTTTACAAATTTATTAAAGGTATAGTTTACCCTAAAAGGAAAATTCTGTCATTAATTCCTCACCTTCATACGCGGATACACTGTTTACACTTTGATTTGAATGTAAACAATGTAGCCGCATACGGTGCTGCTGACATAGAACAGCATACATTGTTTACTGTGATACTCGGGTAATATAGGGTGACACGAAGAAGATTAATTGTTGAATAAATTTGGGGTTTTTTTTTTTTTTTGAAAAAAGTATTCTCGTAAAATTACGAGTTACAAGGATTATTTTAATGATGTCCTTGCTACGCTTGCTGTATATGGCAGGGTCTTAGAGGTCTCAGAATTCATTAAAAATAGGGATGCTCATATTGACCGTTTAACCGTTAACCGAAAGTAAACATTTTGACCGATTAATACTATCAGTTAAACGGTTTAAAACGTTTTTTTAAGTTTTTTTTTTTTTTTTTTTTTTTTTAGTTTGCTGCATGGTTTACAAATAAAATAGCCTACTATATAGCTTATATTTATTAACTCACGGAGCGCGTCGGCACCCGAGCAAGGGAAGCAAAATGAAGCGAGCGAAAAGAAGCACTGTGTGGGATCATTTTAACAGAAAGGGCGACGATGTTACCTGTAAATTATGCGGCGCCGTATTAAAATACAGCAGTAGCACAAGTACGATTTACGAAGCAAACACCCACGCGCTTCGAGTGATGAAGGGCAACAAACACTGCCCTCCATGTTATCAGGGAGAAGATGCGATGCACGGTGATCTGAGAAGATAACGCACTGATTATCCAGAAGCAGAGGTTGACATCTATATGAGAGATGATCCTCCTTCTCTGGATATTAATCATCTTGACTGGTGGAAAGCAAATGAAAGGCGCTTCCCGAAGCTGGCCACTAGCGAGACGTTACCTGTGTATTCCCGGTACAACGGTCCCATCGGAGAGGGTGCTTTCTACCGCGGGTCTAACTGTCAACAAGCTGCGCTCCAGACTGACCCCACATCACACATTGATATGTTGCTTTTTTTAAATAAAAATTAGACAAGGAGTTGAGGTAGGGCTGCTATTTTTATTTAACGAAAAATCTTAGTCTAAAGAAAAAAATCCCGGTTTTTGAAAGCTTCATTCAAACGGATTCAGTGTTTTCTCTTTGTCATCTTAATTTGTTAATTATTTAAGTTTAAAAAAATATATTTAGTGTAGGCCTATTGCGTTTTTTATTTGTAAATTTTTTATTCTATTTTTCTCTCATTGTCAGAAATGCTGCAGGTGCGTGGAAATTTTAACTGAAACCGGTTCTGTATGCTGCTGCTGTTTGCACGTTAAAATAAACCCTTTTATATATAAAAAAAATGTTTGTATTTTTTTAAAGGGTCACAGATACGCGTCAATCTTATTTGTATTTAATGCCAATTCAATATTATAATCTTATCAGTTAACGGTTAATAATCGATTAACGAGCGGCGGTTGTCGGTCAGGAAAATTAATCGAAATGAGCATCCCTAATTAAAAATATCTTAATTTGAATTCTGAAGATGAACATGAGGGTGAGTAATAAATGGCAGAGTTTTCATTTTCAGGTGAAATATCCCAATAGCAATGCAAAATATCTGAAGTATCATGGCTGCAGATTTATTATTATTTATTATTATTATATATTATTTTTTACTATTTGCTTTCTGCTCCAGTCTTCCATTGTCTGGGACCCCTGCTCAGCTGTCATAGTGGTTTATGTACTCAATCAAGGCTGTCTTTGTTTTTTGTCTCTATTGCGATACAGCAGGAAAGAATCACCTTGAAATTTTGCGTGCTGTTCAGTTATTTTTAGCAGTGCCATAAGAAGGTGCACAAACATCAGGATCCAGCTGTGAAATGCACACGTTCTCATGATTGCGTACTTAGATGTGGGCACTGACTAGCGTAAACACGCCGCTGAGATGTACGGCTATTGTAGCGTGAAGGTAAAGCTTGAGCTCTTTATAACCCATGCTGAGAGCTTAGCAGTTTCAATGACAGCCGACAAACAAATGCAGTCGTCCACTCAGCACACCAACTCAGATGAAACAGATTGAGCGAAACAAGAAGGAGACACAGTTCACCAGTTAGATGGCTTTTATGGCCGTCAAACATCAACACGGTTTAATCGATTCAAATTGCCAGTGTGCATTTGTCATTATTACAGCACTGTCCCATGGCACTGTAGCAGGGAATTGTTTGTTTGACTGAAGAGGTCACTAGGCACGATAAAGGCCAGATAGGCCATAGTTAGCCATGTCTGCTTGATACCAATGCAAGTCATTAAGATTGAGAATTGCCGCAAGATCTGTATGCATGAAGGATCATTTGCACTAATGACGCCCACATTCTGCTTACTTAGCTTGACCTGCCCCAACACAGCAGCCGTTGAAATGGTGTACGCTTGTTTGGCAAACTAATTAAACAAACTGCTCGCATGTAGAGGGTGGTCATGGGATTCAATGTGAACCAACAAAATAGGACCGTAACATCCTCTCTACCTTCTGGTCATAGTTTTGTCCTACTGTCACTTTCTGTTCCTGTGAATAAAATCAGCAAACAAACACTTTTTAGCCATAGGATATTATACTGTCTTACGGATTGTTTTTAGAAAGTGATGTTTTATTAATGAACCTTGCATTTTAAATGTAGATGTAGTTTATCGCAGTTAATGACATGTTTAGCCTACGGTTCAGAGTACAACAGCGGTAACTACAGAAATGAGAAAGAACGTGCGTCATATTTCCTCCCATCCAACTATATACAGTACCACACATGCCCACCAGCTGTTCAAAATCAACAACAGGTGAAGAAAATATCATTAATAAATTATATTATTGTGTAACAAATTAAGAAACCAACTGAAAGGTCAAAGGTATATAAGAGGGTCCAAAAATAAGGAGATACCAAATAAACTAAGTCAATTAAAACATAGTCATCATAGAAGAGGTGCATTCAATTTGTAATGTATAAATTGTATTTTTAATGTCTTTTGAATAAATAAATTAATAGATGGGACAAAAGACAGTCATGTCATATATCCCATTAACAAATACAGGTATTTTACACTATGCGTCTTGTTTCATTCCTGTGTTGTTCCATTCAAGACTGTTTCATGAAATGGAGAAACTAAAGCATTTAGAGATAAATTAATAGCCTATTTTATTCTGCAAGGATACATTACATTTGAAAATGATTTCAAATAAATTATTTTTAATAACTTTCTATTAATTAAAGAATCCTTTATCACAGTTTTCACAGAGATATTAAGTAGCATTTTTTGTATTATTTTTCTAACTTTGATAACAACAAGAAATGCTTCCTGAGCACCAAATCATCATATTAGAATGATTTCTGACATGTTAGTTTTCACTTAATCATTTAATTTAATGATGATGAAAATTCAGCATTGCCATCACCGGAATAAATAACATGTTATAATTATTTTAAATAGTAATAATATTTATACAAATACAACCATAGTGAGCATTAGACACCTCATTCCAAAAACAGCTATGATTGGGTGATATCTAGAAAAACGCCATTGGACAATATCTACAGTGAAACATCACGATGGACATCGGGGGCGGGCAGGGTGAGTTAGGGGGTGTTCCTGAAGCATTAATCCATATTCAGAAAGGCATGGAATCTATTAACCCAACCCTAAAAACAACAACAAAAAAAATCTTACTGCCCCTACAATTTTTTACAGTTGTATGAAAAGCGTGAAGTCATTTAAGGACTAAGACCTGAATCTTCAGATTGCTTGTTAGATACAGATGCTCACCCATCCGAACCACCGCTTCATTTCTCCTGCACTTTCAGGTCATGGGGATCTATCAAGTGGTGTTTCTGTTCCACAACTCAATCTCTGTAAACACAGAACCGTTAGGAGGTGGAAGGCCGGCTAATGTTCACTTTTAGTCAATGACTAGAACCTCTACTCTGGCAGCAAGTTCATAATGACAGCTTTCAAAGCACTCAGCAGGAGGTGGAAGCATATGACTCAAGTGATGTATAGAAACAGCTGCTCTACCTTACACGTTAAAGGTGACAGAGAAACAGATAACTGGGAGGAGGTGGGATTATGTAAATGCTGTATAAAAACAAAATTGTATGTACATATATTTCCATTTTCAGGTCACATTTGAAGCTTTTCTTAGCAAGGATACACAAAGAACAAATACAGGGCTGAATTGTGACCATAAGAAGTGAGGACTATTGTTGTTTATCTGTAACAATTCAATACTGACCAAATGTGTGTGCGCTTTTTGGTGTAAAAACAGTTTACAGTGTTTTTGGTTCTTCATGTTTATGTGGTGCTCACTGAAGCTAGAGATACAGAAAATGGCACGGCAAAATGTAAATCTCTGTTCAAAATGCAATAGTGTTGAATCAAGTACTGCAACTTAAAATCGTAATAACGAATAGATTAGATTAGATTAGATTAGATTAGATTAGATTAGATTAGATTAGATTAGATTAGATTAGATTCAACTTTATTGTCATTGCACATGTAAGGTACAGGGCCACAAAATGCAGTTAGCATCTAACCAGAAGTGCAATAAGCAAATACAGGATATACAGTGTCTACAGTATGTTACAAATGTACAATAAATATACAGATAAGGCAGTACTATGGACATAATTTACAGATTTTAAATACTATCAGCGTGATACAGATAGGTGTACTATGAACATACTATGCAGATGGATTATGTAATAAGTGTATGTACACTATAAGCAAAAACTAGGAACATATGAACATCATTTACAATATTCCAGTGTGTAAATGGATCATATCATTATTCTGGATTGTAGAGACAGTAGTGCAAGTAATAAGTGCATTTTTTTTTTTGTAAAAATGTAAAGCGGACTATTTCAGTGCTAAGCCACTATTTGGCAAGTATTATATAATGAAAAATAAAAATACAGTCCCCTCAACAGATGAACTTTTTATCTGGAATATGCATGTTAGCAAAAATTACTCAAAAAAAAAAAAAAACACTAATACACATTACATCAAAGTCATCAGGCCTATATCACAATAGTTACAGTATATTGTTAAATACTGTCATTGAGACGAATGGAAACATTAACAAGTTTTTCTCCAGTTATCACTGAACTCCTTGTATGTTGCGAGTAAATATTGGATGGAAGTCTCCTCATGTTTTGATAAATTGTGGTGGAAAGTTGATTAGTGCTCAGTGCTGTAATATTGTGTCACTTTAAGCGAGTGGCATAAGGCGACAAAACTAGGAGCGTGAAGTGCTCCCATTATAATCACTGAAGCTATTTACTTTGTAAACGTGTGCCGTCATCTCATGAGCTGTCGCAAAAACCGAAACGAACGTTTGAAAGTGATTTAGTGGTGCTCGCTAAAGCGAGCAGACAAAACATCTACAGTATGTTACCAGAATATCAAAAAGACCATGGTCAGTAAACAATCTTCCGGAAACCACACTCACAACATAATACAAACATCGTAGCAACCACATTTAATACAAATCTTTTATTTATTCTGCATATTTGCCCCCGGAAATGTGGTTTTAACACCGTTGCGTCTCACGCTGTCTTTCCAAGGATACAGCTCCACAGAGAACAAGCAGACACCTTTTCATTAACTAAACAGTACATGCATGTGTGAAAATGTGCAAAAGACAGAGGAACAGAGAGAAAATTAGTGAAATGGGGATTTTTTTTTGAAAACTTAAAGAAAAGGACAGATACAGTTGGCTTCAAAAATCTGAGAAGACATTGAACATTCTGGATTCAAAATGTAATGTGGTTTTAATGTCTAAGTTATTTTATTTTAGGTGTTTTTTTTATTTATTTTTTACCAGGGTTTAATAAGCCTGATGGCCCGGTGCCGATGTGAAAGTCATTCAGTAGAGTTGACGGTTTTGTAACTGCTCATCCCAAAAGTTGATCATTTCCGTCATCACGTCTCAGACAATGTGCAAGCCCCATACTGCGTTTCTTTCTGCATCTTTTTGCACTTGAACACACAAATTATATACAAAAGTATTTCAAATGTATCCACGAAAACAGTTGGTTATTTTTTTAAGTGAACTGAAATACTAGAGAAAGAAATCAGAAATGTATCATTATATTTGATCTATGCATTGCCTCTTGAATTGACCTTGTTATCCCCCATTGCTCTTGACCGAATAATTCAGCAAATTACAAATGTGATAGTAAAGAGATTTATAATGTTAAAATATATATTTTTTTTTTTCTCAAAATAAAAACTTGAAGAAGAATGTATGCACAAAATATTTCAGTAGCACAACTGCTTTCAACAGCGATAACAATAAAAAGATAGAATAAAAATGTTCCTTAAGCACCAAATCAGATAATTAGAATAATATGCTGTGCCATCACAGAAATAAATGACATTTTAAGATATAGTAAAATAGAAAAGAATAATACTGTCTTTACTATATTTTTTATCACCAAATGTTAAAATATTCAAAAGGCACTCTAAATACATTTAACACCAAAAAGCTTTCAGCTATTTAGTCAGCACTGAATCATAGCACAGAAAAGGACTTTTAGAAACCGACAAATGCAAAACAATAGCCTAAGTTACCTTGCATTTGCAATGTTCTGCATCACTTAAATGGCTCACACAGACTACTCACTTGAGTGAGAACTGTAGATGAAAAGCCCACCTTTAGCTAGTCAGAATGCAATAGCCAGATATCAGCATGGGACATAAGCTAAATGTGATGACCGCGGTGCTGAGGCAGACAGGGTAAATGGTCAGTTTGAATGAGCTTCAGGGGAGAGACACATGTCAGAGCCTGTCACAGCAATGTGGCTTGATAAGTCACAAAGTGTGTATGTGTGTCTCTTCTCCACCTTCACAGAGACAGCGAAATGAGCATGATGCTCCATGTTCTGACTGCCTGACTGCACCATGCAGCTGGTATGTCAATCACTCCTAAAGCTCTCCAGGTCTTTTTGATACGATCCTCACAGGCCCCCAATATGAGCTGCATCATTTGCGAGACTGCAAGAAATGTGCTTTACAAACTGTGACCATTAGCTTGTCGTTCAAATCTCAGATTTAGCTTTTGCCTTTGGCTCAGATATTGTTCGTTCTACATAAATTACATTTCTAGTTCAAGTACTCAATCATTGGTTAACTATGCCCAACAGGATGTTATGTTTTCCCCCCACAAGTGCCGTATTTACACAGTGCCTTGTGAAAGGCAATTACAGACAAACTTACGGCAGTCTTACAACAAGTCATTTGATGTGGTAACATGCCCCCCTTTAGGAACTTTTTAGTACATGTTAATATATAGAAATGGGTTTGAATGTGATATACAGAATAGCAGTGCACCATCCAGAATATGTGAAGTTCTGTAATCTGACTTTAAAAAATCCCATTAATATCAAATAAAGCAGTTTGGTGTCTGTAAGAATTATTATTATTATTATTATTATATATTTTTTTTAAGCTCACTAAGGCTGCATTGATAATAAATACAGTAAACATTATAATATTTTAAATGTTATTACAATTTTGAAAAGTTTGCTATTTATTATTTTATTTGAATATATTTTAAAATGCAGTTTATTTCTATGAGGGCAAAGCAGAATTTTTAGCACCATTACTCCAGTCCTCGGCATTACACAGAAATCATTGTAATAACCTGATTTGCTGCAGAAGAATTTTTTTTATTATTTTTATCAATTGTGCTGCTTAATATATATATATATATATATTTGAAACAGTGAAACAGTGAAGTTCAAAAGAATAGCATTTATTTGAAATAGAAATGAGTTACTCTAAATCAACCTAATGCATCCTTAATGAATATAGTTTAAGTATTTATTTATTTAAAATAATTTCACTGATCCAAAAATTTTAAATGGAAGTGTACAGTATTACAGACAATTGAGCTGAATAAATGAATGACTTTGTTAAACACTGTAACGTCAAACATTTTGCACAGTCTCTCTATTTTTAACCTATATAAACACACCCACGTTCAAACTTATATTGTCCATATTTCCATATGGACACATTCAACCCTATTTCACTGGCTCTTGTGGTCAATGGTAATGGCTTCATATACCTGCTGCTGCTGTGATACTGATGGGTTTCCTTGGTGACTGCACCAATACTAATGACTTAAGCAATTGTCAAGCAGAAATGGTTTGCTCCGCCCCCTCATCTACACGATTGATAGGGCATGGCCAATCTATGAAGAGTAAAACCATCCTTTAAAAAAAACCTTTACAATCTATCATTCAGATTCCTAGGAGTTGTCTTGTAGAGTATGTATTATTATTGGCCTAGAGAGTTTATTCTTGAACTGTTATATTTGGCAGCAAGAAAGAATTCCTGTTGCATCTGTTGCATAATAAATACAAAAAGAAATCTGCAGCTGGAGCTGAGATTGTTGAACCATTGAAATAAGAACAATAAGTCTACAGAGAAGATGAAAAATCTCAGTCTATAAATCACTCATAATGATGACAATGAGCATCACGGGTGGGTTGTATCGGTTACTAGATAAAGAAAAAGAGGATAAATCTAGATAGAGGAAAGACAAAAGCACACATATCAAATGCTTTCAATGGAGAAATCGCTTAATGACTACCTCAGGAAGGTGCCAACACCTCAATCAATGACTGGAGGCTGTTCAAACTGATGCAGCTCAAATGAATGTTTGAGAGGTGCTATTAGTATAAATGTTACCCACAATTTGCTAATAAATGATGCTTAAATCTTGGTATAGAGTCATGAATGATGTGTTTACAAATGACAACATCAGTCTACACACTTAGAAGCAGGTCAGTATCAAACAACTTAAAAAAAAAGTGTAATTTTAGATGGGATGTTCTGGATGCACATAAGCCACAAGAAATGTCCTTGCAAGTGAGAAAAATGCAGAGAGTGGAGAGGTAAAAGCCATGAAAGGAAAGTGAGGTAAAGGTGAAACAGTTGGAAAACATGCCAGCCAGGTCAGAACGGCCAATTTTTAAAATCTTTAAAAAAGGGGAAAAAAAAGAAAGAAAAAACAATGCCATGAACAAGATTATTATTATTATTATTATTTTAACTAATAGGAAGCTTCTTTATCTATCTTCATCTATATCATCTTCTTTTCATCTGAGAAATGGAAGGCGCATAAGGAATTTGAATCTAACTGATTTATTTTTATTATTATTATTTATAGTTCCCTGTCAAGGGAACTTCGAACTGCGTCCTCTGAAGGGACACTATGGGGAACACCTCGTCGTGACCCGTGTCTGAAGCATACTTTGAAAAACGCCAATGTGTTGGCCGGCGACAGCCTCTGACGTCGCTACCGGCGCGACTATAAATACGCGCCCGTAGGACCCGTCACTTATCTTCTTCGTCTTCATTGACTGTTTTGTTTGAAGCGTGCATCTGAGAAACGACCAGAATGGTAAGAGCGATCTATTATGGTTATCATGGCATCCACTAGCAAGGCGTTTAAACAGTGTGTGCATCCATGTCAGCGTTATTTGACACCTGATGACACACACAGTCTTTGCGTCTCTTGTTTGGGCAAAGAGCACGCGCGCGATGTCCTTGAGGGGGCAATCTGCGCGCACTGCGAGCGTTTTTCTGTGGAAAAGCTCCGCTCTCGTTTGTCATCTGGATCTCGCGGCTCAGGACCCGCCGTTGCCGAGGCACGGAGGAGAATGAGCTCGTGGGGATCGCAGGTGGATCTCGCTGAGGAGTTTAGAGAGGGACTTTCCTCTCACACTCTCCGGCGGCAAACGAGAGCGAACTTCGAGAGGAAGATGCGTTGTCATTAACCCTTTCTGACACTGAAGTTAGTGCTCTGCTGGGTTCTAACCAGAAAGAGCAGGAGATATTTGAGAGTGGTGAAGAAGCTGAGGCTGAGCCGCTCATTTCTCCTGCTCTGCGTAAGGGGAGCTGTTAGGGGTTATGGATCGCGTCGCGGCAAAAAAAATAAAATAAAATATATTTTTTTAAATAAAATAAAAATAAATAAACTTGCCATGGAAGTGTGCCAGAAAGGTAACGTCGCGAGGTAGACTCGATGAGTGTTATTTTTCTGACCATAGCCTGCAGCCCAGGTGAGCCTTCCATTCTTGCCTGACTTACATGCAGTAGTTGAAAAGGAATGGAAGAGGCCGTTTTCTCTTGCATCCATCGGTTTCAGCATACGAGTTATGCTGATATCGATGGCATGCACGAGGACGGCTATGAGAGGATGCCCCCTGTAGAAGAGATGCTGGCTTGCTATCTCTCAGTGGGGGAACATCCTCTCTAAAATCTCCCTCTTTGCCATCTAAGCCCTTCCAGGATACATCCCGCTTAAATGGTAAATCATACGCAGTAGCAGAGCCCGAACAACAAAGGGGTCCTGGCCCATCTCGATCTGAGGATCGAAGACGGGCGCAGAAGGCTAGTGTCGCGGCTCGTGCTCCTCCCCCGCCTGAGGGCAGGGGCAAGAGGAATCGCGGGTCACGAAGAGGTAAGCAGGGTCTGAAGGATGTGATTCAGACGGGGCAGCGTTCTCGTCTGGATCAGAGCGATACCTAGGAGTTTGTCACTTCCTTTTGGATGTTTTTAAATTCTGTTTCATTTCTCCCCTGCCTAATTCCCCTGTAGCCACCAGCGCTCCACCTGATCGTGGTTAGGTGGAAAGTTTCTCACATAACAGTCTCCTATCCTGGACCTATTATGTTTTTGGTTGGTCCTATTTTCATAGTGACCTCCTTACTGACGGTCCGGACCAAAAGGGGACGCCCCGTAAAGCGGGACTCCAGTACAGGAGGGTGGGTGAGTATGTAACCCTTTCTGCTTATGGGTGTTATGTTGCTGGTGGTTATGTCTTCTAACAGACTCTGTGAGTTTCCTTTTACAGTGCTCAGTTCCAGCCTTGTGCTCTGGCCACGATCACACGCTTTCGGCAGGCGGCCGTGCCGCGTGGGTTCGCCCCCCCAGGGCGCGACACCCACCGCGGAGCGAGTTCCACGTGCGGGAAGCAAGCGCTCTGCGGTTGCTCGTCCCACACCCCTCCCGAGGACCCTGGCTGATCGTCAGAACTGGCATAGCACTGCAGGGAATATCATGGATATCCGGCCAGGTCACCCTGAGGGGCCGCCTGGCCGCTTGGCGCATCCGGGGAGGTGGTAGTTACGGAGTCCTTCTGTATGTACTGCCTCAGGTGATGCTCCCCTCGCTTGAGGGTTGGAGCTCGCCTCTCCCGTGCGATCCAGCGCCTCTGCGATGCTTAGGAACCTTTCTGTACACACGCTAAGCCTGTGTACTGTCTCAAAACCACATGGTGGTCAGTGTGCACGTGAACACTTTGCGCACTGTCTCAAATCCACGTAAGTGGTAAGTGTGCACGCAAGGCTCTGCGCACTTTCTAAAATCCTATACGGTAAGGGTTACGCGCCCTGCTTCGTTCCCTTTCTTAAGATGATTAGCCCCGAGGTTTCTTGGGCTTCATTCAACCAGTGTGTATTTGTTATACACCCCAAGCATCGCTTCCCTCAACATGAGGGGCTGTGTGGACTCCCGCATATTGTGGTCTTTTCAGATAGTAGGCTTCACCAGGCCTCTCTGATGGTGAGCTCCCACATACTGTGGTTGTCAGGTAGTAGGCCTCACCAGGCCTCCCTGGAGATTTAGCTCCCACATGCTGTGCGTTTCCACTTAAAAAAAACAAAAAAAAACAAGCTCCCACGGTTTGTGGTTGTCAGGTAGTAGGCCTCACCAGGCCTCCCTGGAGTCGAGTTCCATATTAACTTCCACTGAGGTGGTTATCAGGTAACCGGTAGTAGGCCTCTCTAGGCCTCTCTGTTGGTGAACTCCCACATATTGTGGTTATCAGATAGTAGGCTTCACAGGTCTCTCTGAAGGTGAGCTCCCACATACAGTGGTTGTCAGGTAACTTTTTTCTGTACACACGCTAAGCCTGTGTACTTTCTCAAAACCACATGGTGGTCAGTGTGCACGTGAACACTTTGTGCACTGTCTCAAATCCATGTAAGTGGTAAGTGTGCACGCAAGGCTCTGCGCACTTTCTAAAATCCTGTACGGTAAGGGTTACGCGCTCCGCTTCGTTCCCTTTCTTAAGATGATTAGCCCCGGGGTTCCTTGGGCTTCATCCAACCAGTGTGTATTTGTTATACACCTCAAGCACCGCCCCTTAACATGGGGGGCTGTGTGGGCAATTCTCGCGGTAGTTTAGCAGCGCTCCCCTTTTCTAAAAGGGTCGCCTATGAGCATGCTGCTCGGAGCTCGGAGTCCTCTTCTCATGGGAGACTGAATTCTCGTTTTTTTCATCAGAGCGCTCCAGTACTACATACTGTTTTGAGACGCACTGTGAGAGCAGACATCCTGCTGAGGCAGGGGCTGAGGCTCGGGGAATGGCGCCTTCGCACCAAGGTGTTGAAGTAGAGTTAGAGAGATTGGCCAGACCTGGGTGGATCGGTTTTGCGGCTCAAGAGAGCGTCGCACTATCCCCTCTGGCTTCCTCTGACTCATCCAGCTCCATGGGGGCTGGACGCCATGGTACAGGCGTGGCCGAGGCTTCATCTGTATGTTCCGTCCTCCAATTGCTCTGCTCCCGGGCCATTCCATCTACGAGCTGCTCTTATCAGAGTGCCACGAGAGCCCCTCCTTTGTGACAGGCAAGACTTGGTAATAAACAGTGCTAAGTTCTTAGCCGTATCCCTTTAAAGGAATCTTTCGTGATTCCAAGCCTTCAGCTCTACCCCGGGCCGAGGCCCTTCAGGTAAGTTGGGTATGTAGCTTAGGCCTTTGGCCATAAGGGATAATGTCATGGACAGCCGTCGAACCGTCCCAGGGGCGACTCCCGGTGAAATGGTAGAGTTGGTACTTAGTGTTTGCCATGATTCTGGCCTGCACTCCCCTCAGCATGGCGGTGTGGGTATACTGTTCCCCATAGTGTCCCTTCAGAGGACGCAGTTCGAAGTTCCCTTGACAGGGAACGTCTCAGGTTACGAATGTAACCATGGTTCCCTGAGAGGGAACGAGACACTGCGTCCTCTAGCTCCCTGCCATGCTTCGGACGCAAGCTTCACGAAGAAGATAAGTGACGGGTCCTACGGGCGCGTATTTATAGTCGCGCCGGTAGCGACGTCAGAGGCTGTCGCCGGCCAACACATTGGCGTTTTTCAAAGTATGCTTCAGACACGGGTCACGACGAGGTGTTCCCCATAGTGTCCCTTCAGAGGACGCAGTGTCTCGTTCCCTCTCAGGGAACCATGGTTACATTCGTAACCTGAGACGTTTCTTGTGTCGATTTAACATATCTGTTATCATTTGCATGCAGAAACATAACTGGATTTAGAATGCTCTTGCCTTATGAAATATACAAACTGAAACTCAGAGAAGCAGCACTGCCAACTTTATTAAACCTCTACACATGCACATGTTATGATTTAAGCTCAGATCTGTTTACTATTAAATAAGAGAACCAGACAGCTATGTATTTTTCCTCCTGCATGTGTCTCTCTGTTAACTGCTGTTGCTGCAAGACACTATTAGAAGGTCATAATGTTCACTGAACATTAACTGCTGTCACTTGCCATATCTGTCCTTACACCAGCCTACCAGCAGAGGACACAATCACTGGATCCCTGAGCACTCATTATAATCAACTGTAAAATAAAATAAAATTAAATAAAGGATTAGGCTTTCCCTTCATGATCAGGGGGACAAAATCATTGCATTGCTTTTTTTGTTTACAATTCTATTCTACTATGTTCTCTTCTTTCTTTTATTCAAATAATAACAAACATGTTATTTGCAATGCAATTTAACCATTATTCTATTCTAGTCTTAAATATATTTTTAAAAATGTAATTATTTTAGAAGCTAACAGACAAAAAGTTTTAAAGGCTATAGTTTTGCCATAGTTCCACTGAACATTTCACATTTTCAGTTTAAAGCATGACCATCTTCAAGTTTGAAAGTTCACACACCTCTTCAGCTGGATAGTCTGAAAACTTTGATAGAATGAGAGCGGCGTGAGTGAATGTGGAAGTGCGGCAAAAAAGAGAAAATACTCAGGATCGAGAGACGTGGAAGGTGAGTAAAAGGTTGAAAGAGAAGAAGAAAGAAATAAAGATGAGAGAAGGGGTGTGATTTTATTCTGGAAGAGTGAAGATTAATTCTACTTTCAGACAGCGGAGATGCTATTAGCGGAAATGTTTCAATCCATCTCTATGGGAGGACGCTTGCTGCGAAAAGCCAAGTAGAATGGCTCTGAGGATGGTGGAAGAGCAAAAAAATGAAGGAGACAGTCCTCTAAAGCCCTCTCTTAGGTCTACTAATAAAATCTAAAGTCCCCAAGCTACCTGGCCTGCAGTTTTTCCCCCACGGTCTCCATAGGCCCCTTGATAGCCTCTTCCCAGATTAGACCTTGCCACTCATCTTGCTTGCTATTTCTATTCCTCTTTACTACCATCCATTTTCATATTCCTTCCACAAAGTCACGTATTTCATTTTAACAGCTTTTCAAAAATATGATTTCTCTCTTTCAGCTTCTGATTATTTTCTGCTATTTTGCGCATCTGCTTCACATCATCTCTTCAAACCTCTCACGGTTCCGAGCTTAGTGAGATTTGGATATTTTTTCCTCTCTGTTCATTTTTTCTTCCTTCTGTATAATCTTCCCGCTCCTCCAGTTAAATATTCATGAGTATTAGTGTGTGGTCGCCCGGAAACAGACTCTCATTAACGTGTCATGCACATACTAATGAGCTAGCTTAGCAGGACTACAGTGCCGACAGGCAGAGGAGACCATGAATATCTCGCATGCTCCATGATGCCGGTTGGTGTGAACTGTGCAGCACTGCAGGAAATTATTATTATTATTTATTTATTATTATTATTATTTTCCCGATGTAGGTGGAATTTCCTAACTCGTTTTTCTTTTGGGATTACACCATTCAATTATAATTTGACTAAAACTTTAATATTGAGGCCTGTATGTTTTACAGTTCACAACAATATGCATGATTAGGTTAGCTAATTTAATGTTAGCACACAACAAAACTACACCAATCTGCTTTGGACTTTAAAATTGCAACAAAAATCACATTGTATATAGTCTATATATTGTAATAAAACAACAGAAGGCCAAATCGTTACTTAGTTTATATAAATAAAAAAAAGACCTTTTTATTAGACTATATTGTACAAAAAAAAATTGAAAAAAAGGAACTGCATTTTGTAGAAAATGTTTTACAGAAAACATGTACATTTAAATAATGTAAACCTACATTTGCAGTGAAGTTTAATAAAAATGTACAGTTATACATTTTGGTATTTAAAACGTACAATGTATACTACCTAACACACATTTTAGGAACAAATACAAAAGTTTTACTTATTTTACACAGATTTAAACACTTTCCAGAAAACAGCAATTTGAGTATATTTGACATCAAATTTGTTTTGTACAGTACAATGTATTTTCTCATATAGAGTAGTATCAGTGTAAATGTCCAGGTAACTTAGATATCCAGTCAACAGATCTTCTCGATTGTGTAATCTTAAAATTACCAACCTATTAGCAAACGCTTGCATCAAAGCCGCTCACAGTGTAGATGGCACATCAACATCCTTATCTATGATTATCAGCTATTATTGTCCATGAATAAACAAAAGGGCTTTACATTAATGAGCTATCAGCTTGTTAACCTTTGCTGGTCTCATTTAGATTTCTGGACTGGGTGTGCATGGCTCACTAACCCAGCATTGTTCAGGATTAATTAGAGGGCGACTGGTAATTCCCCAATGCAAACCAATAGAAGGCTTCAAATTCATAAAAAACTAAATACAAAAAGTCATTATACATTTCTTAAGCATGTGACATCTGCAGTTGCAGAGAGAGCAATAGAAATTTCTAGCATAGAAATGTATCTCTGGGGGATTCAATAAGAGCGACCTGGCTCAGAAGAATCACTTGAGTGGTCAGAATCTCCACCGCACAGTTCATTTCCATCTTTATCTCCTTCATTTCATCACTCTTTCCCTTGCCCCCTCTTTTCCTCACTCTCTCTCTCTTTTTCCAGTCTCTCAATCACTCCCTAGTAAAAGGGGCAGAGTTGCCATTTAAGACCAAATAGAGTCCATCAATAAGTTGTCATGGGGGATAGCCTTTGTGATAAGCCATTAGGTTAGGTTTCTACCCCATTTCCATCCATACCATCAGCTGTCCACCCTTTACGGCGGCTCCAAAAGAGTAGCTTAACACCTACACATAGATCTCTATCACTCTTCAGTCACTTTCTAACACCGGTAAAGGAAAAGCATTATTTACTCATTTTATGTTGTTTATCCTATATCACTTAATTTCTTCTGTGGAACACAATATATATATATATATATATATATATATAAGAATGTTGTTGTCTATACAATGAAATTCAATGGGGTCCAAAAACACATCTGGTTTGGAACAGCAAAGGGTTGGGTAAATTTTGACAGAATGTCTATTTTTTTGTGAATTATTCCTTAAACACACTTTCACCATCTAAGACGGCTCTTTAATTGAAAACAATTTGTTTCCTCCAATAGTTATGTTTTCTTGATTTTGTGAGAACAGGAACGCATTGTACCACCCACATACTGTACCATACACAAACTCTGTACTTTTTCATGGAATATGCTTATGTTAAATGAAGTTTGTAGGATTTCTTAATAAGAAATCCTTATTCTTTTACAGACAAACCAAAGGCAACCACTTATTGTGTTACAATACTTTGAAGGCTAATGCACACTGATCCTTAACATTGAGTATATTGCAGCAAAGTAAATTTCCCACAATTCCAACTTGTGCAATGTTACTCATTTTAGCGATTTTGTGGTAATGTGAGAATATATTGCCGGTGTTTATCTCTCTCCTAATGTGTGCAGAGCCAAAAAATATATAAAAATAAAAACAACCAACTACAACAGACTAGAAATGCTTATCATGAGCTGCTGCTAAAAACAAAGACTTTGTTTATCTCATTCGAACGAGGAGACAAGGCGAGCCAATTTGAGTTTTGCAGGCAGAAAGGTCAGCCCAATACATCAGGGTGATGTCTGGTTGAAAATCGAGGCGCGGAAATATCAGACTTGCCGCTAAAGTGTCAAACATGGCAGCAGGCTGCTGTAAAACAGGACTGTTACTGCACAGCCGCTATCTGTACAACAGGCATAATGTATTAGTCAGCCACAGACACCAAATGCATATGTAATCACAGCAAAAGAAAAAAGGTAAAGATGCTACTGAGCCATATGTTACTATATCAGTATGAAGTATAATACTCTCACTAAAAATGTCATGCAGATCTTAAGAAAGATTATTGGAAAATAAATCATAAGTCTCTCCTGAGGTTTAGTACATAAGGGAAATCAAATTATGGATTGACAATGACCCCAACAGTGCATAACACAGTAAATGAAAAAATACAACAAAAAAAAAAAAAAATGCTAAGAAGAAAAACATTGTACTTGCAACAATCAGTAAGGTTAATTAAAGGAACACAGAAACTCACATTACCAGCTGTAAAATGTATATTTGTCGTACAAAAAAAAAAAAGCCTTTAGCATGAACAAATTGATCCCAAAAGATTCAATCAGCTAGAATAATGCTAAAAACTTGACAAAATCTGAAAGGCAAAATAACCATAATGGAAACATCTGTGATTTACCAAGCCAAACAGCAGTTTTGCAGCTGGTGACATTGGAGGACATAGCAATATTGTTGTCCCCCCTTTGAGGTAAATTTTCCAATTTTGTCTTTCTGCATGGGATAGTTAGTTCACAGACCAAGCTGAATGAAGCCACTTTAATCACACATGTGCTAAACACATTTCCAGTGATCACCTCACAGGAGAAAATGTGACAGCAGGGTCTGGAGATGATTGTCAATCATATTCAAACATGCTGTCTGTCCTTCCAGTAATAAGAAACTGGACATTACCAAGCCACACTCCGCTCGCAGGCTTTCACCATGGCACCACGCCGGGCAGCTATCCAAGCACTGATCAATGACTAAGTATTGCGGGCCCGCAAGCTGCAGGAAAACACAGACTAATTGCGGACTTGGAGGGAAGCCAGGCAAAGAAATTTGCACAGTGATGAGATATCCTCTGCCATAATTCATAAAGTGCTATTGGCGTGGGGAAAAGATATTGACTGGTTTTCAGCGGTAGACATGGATGTGCCGCAGTTTGATCTTGAGTTGGAGATATTTTTCACCCATTTGCTTTTTCAGTCATTAATCAAAACAAATGTTCTACTGATGGTCTCCCCATTATCTGTAATTTAATATAGTCTTTTCTCTCAGTTCCAATAGAAAATGCTATTCAGAGAGAGAAAAAAAGAGAAGAAAAAAAGAAAAGACAGGGATGAAAAATTCAGTCATAATCTCCACTCTGCAATAGTATAAACGGCTCATGATATAAACAGACTCCATTGCTGATGACAACAACAGGCAAATTTATATTCATCCACAATGAGGGGCAGGATCTCTTGCCGTATGGGAGACTCACAAACCCTGTATTCACTCTCCCAGATTTGAATTACAAGTACACCAGAAAAATCCGTTGGGACAGCAACAGGAAAACGATATTAACTTACAGCACTGATTCCAGAGCAAAACAAACTTAAATGAGGTGAGAGAAGATGGCAAATATGACTTGAAAGCAAAGGGGGGATGACAAGGAAGTAAGGGATTAAAGAGAGAGACAGCGGAGTGAACGACAGCGAGAGAAATAGAGATAGTGAGGGAGAAAACGAGTGATAGAGACATGGAGAGAGATAAGCAGCAGAGCGAGAAAGATAAGAAGAGAGCGAGAGGAGTGGGTTGATGTGATTTTCTCCACTGAACTTTCTGTTCTGTTTTTCATTCACTCTAATGTAATTGCCCATAAATCATTAATATTATTCCACCGCTGAGCCAGGAGTCGCACATCCCAGAGTGCTTGACGTTCTCCTGATCACAGGCAATAGCCACACATATTTTTCTCTTTCTCGCTCTCACAGGTAAACCTTTAAGACTGTCCTCGGGCGTTCCACCAAACTCAGAGAAAGGACCATTAACTTATCTAATTTAGCAGTCTTGCCCATTTTTCAGATAATCAAGACTTGCTGTATTTTTTCTTTGAAAAAAGAAAAAAAACAAACTACAAAACAAAATGATCAGTCCATAGCAGCAGAGATTGGATTTCAGAGAGTGGGATTTTAGTATTAGAAAGGCTCAGTTACGAGTATACGTGGCTTAGAGGAATATATAATAAAATTTGAATATGTATATTCTTGCTCCAGTGTCAACGTTGAAATAAAATTAAAAAAATAAGTAAATATAAAAACACGCACTACTGGTCGACTTTTTTATGGTTCTCTAAGATGTCAAAAGCGTACACTTAATCCATACAACAAAAACAGTGCTAACGTGAAATATTATTACTATAAATAATTACTTATTTTGATACATTTTAAAATGCTGTTTATTCGTGAGATGGCAAAGCAGAATTTTCAGCAGCCATTACTCAAGTCTTCATTGTCAAATGATCCTTCAGAAATAATTCTAATTTCTAATACAGTATGTAAAGCAGCTTTGCCAGCTATGGATGAAATAGTGTTTCTTATTGTTTTATTGTTTTTTATCTCAATGAAGAGCCACATCAGCAAAGCTTGGTGTGATTCCAAGGTAGCCTCCATCATTCTTGTTCATTCAATGAAGGCAAAATGAAAATCAAACCTTTCTCTAGAACCTCAGCAGGATGCCTGGCCTCAATGTGTGGTAATGTAGGCATAGTCTAAAGCAGAAGTGCAAAGCGTCTATACATGGACACAGAAGGCAAACCTGCCTTGGAAAGCTAATTAGGCTTATTTAAAGCATGTTGAGCAGGTAAAGATGTCCCAATAGGCAATGTGCCCCTTAATATTAGGATTGTTGTTTGTCTTTGAAAAGAACTCTAGCTGGGTATGACTCACAGTACTTATATCAAGATATTTGTAAGTTATTGAAGGGCAGGGCTGATGAGTGTTATATTGGCTGTGACCCTTTGCCCTCAGAACATTAGTGCACTATATTTCATATGACTTATTGTTATTGTGTCTTTTCTTTTATTCTTAAAATATTTTACATTCATTGGAGACCATGGCGACAAATCACCATGTAAGTGAAAAAAATATTTCACAATATTACAGTTTTTACTGTATTTTTTTTAATCAAATAAATACAACCTTCTTTTCAAAAACATTTAATAACAATGCAATATATGATGTTCAAGGGAAAAAACTATGGGAATTATTGGTGGGTAGAACAACAGATAAAAACACGAGCATGACAGTAAATGTACAACCCAGCCCGTCAAAGTGACGGATGATGATTATCTGCAGTGCAACCTCTGGGTTACCCTATATACAATATCCATAGCACTGATTTGTCTATACAATTCAACTCAAAAGGTAAACGCTTCTAGACAGAGCCAATGCTCTGAGACACAGATCTAATAACGTATAAAATTTCAGATAGGCCATGTCTTGACACCATGTGCCGAGAGAGAGAGAGAGAGTTAGAGCTCTTGTAGACCTCTTGTCTTTCTCAGCAGCACTGAAAAAAAAACATAGATATAAAAGTGCACAGATCAATACAAAGGCTCACAGAAGAAACATTGAACCACTACTGTACACAGTCACACCCCCCTCAAACATACACCCACGATCCCACATTAAGGTTATGTTCTCCCACAGTTTGTCAACTGCACCCTCTCTCATATGTCATCCTTGCGTGAAGGTTCCCAAGCTCTTTCTGCACCCTACTCCTCTACACCTGCTACTTTTCACCCCTGAGATACTGCTAAACCAACATGAATAATGGTCTTTCCACTTGCTGCTGCTTAAAGTCCATATAGTGAGTATAGAGTGAATGTGTGTGGAAATAAAAGAAAGATACTATAACACACACACAAAAAAGAAAATGGTTCTGAAAAAGTCATTTGGCTATTGCTTGAGCTGGAAAGTCAGTGCAGTGAATGATGGCTGATACTTTGGAGGATGGGAGCCAGCAGCTTATCACAAATAATCAATCCGTTAGTAATTGGACTGATGGCTCAATCGGACGGAAAAGCCTTCATGTAAACACGATAATTGATCCGACTGAGCTTGATCCAAATGAAATTTCGATCGGATTGGAAAGGGGTGGTGCAGACTTTTTCTAATCCGATCGAGATGACATGTCAACACTTGATCGGACTGCAGACTGAGGCTTTAAAGTACTGTGCATGTGCAATGGAGTAGAAATGGCGTAATGATGCATGACGCGTGCAATGAGCCGTTGTTTTTGTAAAATGAAGTGTCATAAATGACTGTCATGTTATTCTAAAGTTCTCCTTCCACTCATCATCAGTGAAGTGGAGCAGAACCACATCCCATCAGTCCTCACTTTATGCTCTCATCCTCCCAGCCTGGAATCCGCAATTTTACTGCTTGATAGATAACGGCAGCATGTCACAAAGCTCCTAATTAGGACCCAAAATATATAAATATAAAGTCTGCTATTTAAAACGAAGAAAAAAAGCAATGGCAGGAGAATAGTATGTGCAAACAGCAGCAAATCCTGTGTAGTCATGCAGTGAGCAAATGTCAAAATATCAAATCCGATACTGAAGCTTGCAACATATAAATGCACACATCCACCCGATCACTTGATTTAGCGTTCCTGTAAATACTACATTCGGTTTCATTAATCAGAATTATTTCAATCCGATTAAAACAAAAAGTGTCCATGTAAACATAGCCACTGTCTCTCATGGAATTCTGTAGACATACGGTGCACTCTTTCTATCTCTCCATCCTTTTCTTTGTTAGATGTCATTCACCAAAAGCTCACTCCTGATTAGAGTGGAAACAGGTTAGTGACTGTTCTCACAGGTTGACAGAATTGCCTTGAGTGGCAGGGAGACACTGCAGAGTCATTTACTCTGTTTGTGAGATGTAAGTCGGGTGAATGGTCACAGACAAATGAGATGAGATTTATGTGGAGGAATATATGGATCGGGGTCAAAGGAAAGGTGATGGGTAGATTGTCAAATCTACTCAAAGGAGGCAGGGCGTTTGTGAGAAGCAGCTAAACAATATATTATTTAAGTTATTGTCCCTGTGGATAATTTATGAGCAGCATTTAGGTTATATGTAAATATGTAATAGCATAGCATAGCATAACCTTTATTGTCATTGCACTGTGGAGGTACAACTAAAATTAGGATGCCCCCCCCCCCCCAACAAGAAAACAAGAAACAACCTACATCAGGACAATATATATATTTTCTTGAATGGTCAAGACTCTTCAGCACAACCACAATAATAATAATAATATTAAAACAAAACAACTAGATTTTGAATATTAAAATGAAGATAATTAAATGGGATTCAAATGGTTTTACAAGTCAATAGATTGTTGTTTTACTTCCATATCATGGAACATAAATATATCATTGGTCTACAGTTCACAGCAATTCATTTTACAAAAAAGTATATCAACCTTTAAAGGCGGGGTGAAATGCTCGTTTTCACTCAATCTCCTGTTAATCTTGAGTACCTATAGAGTAGTACTGCATCCTTCATAACTCCAAAAAGTCTTTAGTTTTATTATATTCATAAGAGAAAGATAGTCTGTACCGATTTTTCCCGGAAAAACACGACCAACTGGAGGCATGACGTGTGGGCGGAGCTAAAGAATCACGAGCGCCAGTAGGCTTTTGCGTTGAGAGCGTTTGGAAGCTGACATTACCCAGAGCCGCTGAAAAACATATTTAACGGCTCTGACATTACCTTGAGGAAAAAACCATCATCCAAAATAAACCATGGCTAACAGTCAGATTCAGCCGATTATTTATGATCCAGACTCAGATCCAGAGGCTGAAACTGAACGAGAGCAGCATCAGCAACGACTCGCTCCGAGCGGGGCTCGAACCCGGGTCTCCGATGGGAGGCGGACGCACTAACAAGGAGGCAGAGATATTTGAAGCAGTTTTACTCACCGCCTGCGGTTCCAACACATGATCGTGACCCTTTTTCGTTGGGACTGCATTATCCTTAAGAAATAAACGATGTGCAAATCCGTCGTCAAACCTGGCCTTGTTTGTAAAACAAGCATCTTCGAAATGCAGGGAACAAACACAAACACTTGCACAACTCCGTTGATGCTCTGTAAAAATAAACTCCATCCACTGGTCCCTTAATGCTGTTTCTCTTTTGGTAATCTGTGCAGGGTTGTCTTGCCCTGGCAACCAAAAACACACTTCTTTTTTGACATTTCGCGACGCTCTCGCTCTGATCAGTGAATGTCTGTGCTCAGCCTCTCAGTGCTGTGCTATACGGGAGCACGCGCTCTTCCGGCAGACGTGCCCTCAGGACCCATATAAGGAAATTCCGCTCCTTCTAACGTCACACAGAGCCATACTCGAAAAAAACTTTCCGAAACTTGTGACAAACCGGAAGGAGTATTTTTTGGAACAGAAATACTCCTTCAAACGTACAACTTAATTTTTGAAACTTTGTCCATGTTTAGCATGGGAATCCAACTCTTTAACAGTGTAAAAAACGCAGTATGCATGAAATAGCATTTCACCCCCCCCCCCCCCCCCCTTTAAGATTTTAGGGTGTAACAAGAAATACAATGTTATAATTTTAAGAGTGGTCCAAGTGAAGATAGTTCACAGTATGTACAAGTCAAGTGAATTTTCAATTTTAAAAAAAGTGCAGCTTTAATAAAAGTATTCTGTTCATTCTGTATTTTATACTTTCTGTAAGTGTGGCTTGGGAGATTTTGGGTGAATACTCCCCATGCAAGCGGGTAAACTGCACCATTCAGTGTATATATTTTGGTAATGTTTATGCTATTACTGAGTTTGTATGTTGCCTAGTGAATTTGGTGCTTTTGCTTTGAATCGAAAAAGCAGAAAGCCCACACAAATGAGCAATGATATCAGTGGGTACAATTAATTCTTTGTAAGCCCACAATTCATGATAAAATAAATAAATTATTTCATAATCTGCTCACCTTCATAAAATATATATTTTGTTCTACAGTATTCTCATAGTTTTCATGTGCATACACTGGTACCACCAGAAAGGTTAAGTAACCAACCCTCTCTAAAATATATTATTTTGTGTTCCACAGAGCAAAGAAAGTCATACAGATTTTAAATGACATGAGGGTGAGTAAATGATAGTTTCCACTTTTTTGGTGAACTTACCCTTATACACTTACTATGAAATTCAGATCTGAACACTTTAGATGAATAAAATAACACTTATTCATAGATTCACTAGATGTCTCCTCTCAATGTACTAAGAGCGGCTCTATTGAGCTCTCACTTCTGACTGAGGGAGCAAAGAGCTCATGTCAATGACAAACACAAGCACTATGGATAACTTTGAGGGAAGCACTGACCCATTACTCCAGGAACAATCATCTCCATGACCCGCTGACTAACGAGATCATTTTTTACTTAACTGTGTTGTCATGATTTATTCAGGCCACTGTTCAGGTGCCCTTAAGAATCCCAATATGTGTAGAACAAGAAAAACTAAAACAATGAATAACGCAGAGAAAGAGAGAGGTTAGGAAATCTTAAATTCATTTACATGCTTAATTTCACTGTTATTGTCGCTAGAGCCATTGTGGCTCAACAGAGACGTTAAATGCTAATTTAAATACCACCCCAATTCTCCTTCTAGCTATCTCTTAATGTGTATGTTAATGCCTGTAACAGAGTTTAAAAGGATAGTTCACCCCAAAATGTAAATTTGGTCAATTACTCACCTGCACATCATTTTAAACCTGTATGACTTTTTTTTCTCTTCTGAAAGGCTGCTTTCTAGGATTGGTAGGCGTTTGTGTCTCTGCCCTCATTTCTACTCCAACTCCAAAGCTTTCAGTGGACACCTGTCTTCTCTGAAGGTGTGCACCTCCTGCTTGCGTGACCCCTTTCTCATCGCAGATTGCCTCACGTCCCTCAGATGTCACCCAGTTAAATTTCTCATCAGGCACTAACAAAACCTCAGTGGAATGAAAGTGTTGTTCTCCCGATTCGACCTCTCATGTGCCTCTGACTTGCCCTTGCAGTATCTCTGACAGAAACGTCTCTGCAGCAGATGCTGGGACGAGGCCTCCACCAGGGAGCCAGCAAGTTCATTCCATAATTCACAGTTCGAAACCATCATGACTTGTTTTAGCAACAGGGAGTTTCATCAAGAATGAGGATTACCGTGGTGGAATTTGGCAGCTGAAATTCTTTCATACAGCACTTCCTCCACTTTCGTTATTCTGAAATGCTTTTTCCATAAAACAACATTCAGAATTAACTTCTGTTGCATGGAAAAGAGATGTATAAAGAGTCTTCAAAATATCAAACTTCCTGTTCTGCAGAAGAAAAGAACGGGTCAGAAAATGATAACAGAACTGTCTATTTTATGAGTATTATCCCTGTAATGGAGTCATGCACATAATCACACAGAGAAACTCCTGCCATGTCGCCTCAGTCATTAATTTCCATAATCTCTTCACCTTTACTGCTTTCAAATTTCCTGTCAGACTTGACCTTCCATCTGTCTCAAGGCCTGGCATTTACCAGCTCCTTACTTGCATTCTTCATGAACACCAACAATGAGATAAAGAGTGACTACACCACAGCAAAAAGAAGATAAAAAAACTGAAAGTTCTGCCAGCGCAATACATTTGTTCTGCAAATCAGAACAACTAAGCCGCAGCCAGACTGGCCCTTGCAGATATACATGCGTGTAAACACAGGGCAGCGTGTGGCAACAGCTTTCGATAAGGACAGGAAACTTCTATCAAAGCGTCACTGAGGAGCCATTAATCTTACACCAGCCTAGGTTCTGGAGACCAGAAAGTCAGTGCCACCTTCTCTCAAAGTAGCCTCTTCTATTTGCTGTGGCATCTTCAAGACTCAGTTGCTCAGTCGGGGCAATTGGGTAGCTGGACTTCTGCAGTTAAGTATCACAGCTATTTTTTATGTCTCTATTAATGCTCATGCTGCTAATGTTAAACAAAAGAAAGACCAGAAGGACTGGCCAAACCAAGCATGTACTGCTCCTGAAGACATTTTCATGTGACTCACATGCAGGCACACATGCTTAGACATGCATGACTACACCTACATGTGCAGTCCACAGATTACATGGCCAAGCACACAGCACTTCCTGATGAATGAGTGTCGGCTAGAAAAACACGCTGTAAATATTCAGACCTCTGTCTCAGAGTTGTATATTTCAGAGGCTTCTAACGCGTCCGTATTGCAAACATGCCTTGCATCTCTTTTCAGGTTTCCATCTGTTGAGGGAGTGTTTTCCGAGAGATAAATTCTGCAGGTATCACTCTGCCATTTGTCATCGAGCTTAGACACGCAGCAGATGAAAAGCGAGAGAGCGAGAGAGTATCCTGATAATTTGGATTAAAGAAAAACACAGCAGAGTGTCCGTGACAACGCAGTAATTAGTAGATATTAACATCAATTAATTATCTCATGACTCGAAGGCTAAATCATTAACGTCATTTGGTTTGGAAAGTGTTTACTGCAAATTAATTGCTGAAAAAACACCTTGCGAAAGTTTTAATTTCCTTTCGTGTGGCCTATGCATTTTTTATGCATGTTCCATGCAATTTGCATTGCATGTGACTAGAGTCGACTGTCATCAAGGGTTAAATGAATAACCTCATTAGAATTTTTTCCCCTCACATTTATAAATGACACATGAAAAATTCAGCAACTGTAAGTGCCTGTCAGCAACAGAACTTTTTCCGTTAACACTAAAAACCTGTAATTCTGAAAATAGTGCTTAATTTGCTAACATCAAAATGAACTCAAATTAATTCAATATCACTGATTCATACAAACACAATAAGTTATATCAACAAAATTTTATATATTAAAAAGAAAGTCTCCTGAAGGTAACAACTCATGGATTAAAACAAAACAAAAGAAAAAGGAAAACAATAATAATAATCTGGGATGCAGCTCAACAGTACATTTTTCTAATTATTTCAATGTAAAAATTCACACAGGTCATTGTGTTGCGTTTAAAAAACGTTTTTTTTCAAAGTTGAGGACAGTTGAAATTTTTCATACATGTTTTTCTAAAAGGATCTGGCAACACTTGGTGCAGGATCAAATTCCTAACAACTATCACTAATACTATCCTAGTAAAAAAAAGTTATATATTTAAAATAAATTTATTTCATACAAAGTATTTTTCAAATCTATTAACATATTTGCTGACACATCCCTCAGGACTAACTGATATAAATATTATTATTAAACTATATTTGGAGTACTACTTGTGCACAATTTCTTTATATTAAGCCTAAAATGTGTTTTAATGTCACAACTGATGAGAATTGTATAATCTTTGAATAAAACAAATACAAAATATTTAAAGTGCACCTGAAGTATACTTTCAAAAGTTGCACTTTAGCACATTCAAATATACTTAACTTCCCACAAATAAAGTGCATTAAGTACAACATTAGTTGTTCCAAATTAGCAGACTTGAAATATCTTAAAAGCACAATTGAAGGTTTTTTTTTTTATTAAATACATAAATATGTACATGTATTTGTAGTAAGCTTAGCATGAAAAAAATGTATTTCAAAAAATTAATTTTGGTAAATGTATTTTTTTCTATGATAAAGATTACTGACTTATTAGTATACAAAGGCAGATTTATAATGTACGCATTTAAAAGAAAACAACAACAACAGTTTATAGCAACTATGCAAATGTGGGAATGAAAGTACTGGGGGAATCAATCAGTCGAGTAAGTGAACAGCTAAACCGCATAAAAAAAAAAGAAAAAAAAAAGGAAAGCATGATATGAAAGGGCTCTAAATTCTCCTCAGGTCTACAGTGCCAAACTCCAATAGAAGGATGTGATGAGCATCATTACCTGCACGATTAATGAGGCGTGAGATGTGCCCGTGTCTTTGTTTCTTTGTATAAAGATATTACCGTTGCCAAATATTCCCCCATCTGTAACGCACAGGAAACCCTGTCAGTCTCCGTTGGTGTTTATGAACCTCTAATGCTTATACACAGCGGACACTCCATTTTAACTTCTGAGCGGCATCAAAACGCCTAGATTAATGACAGGATACATTTGCTGGAGCAAAGCCATCATCACATACAGAATGCTGTGAGCATAAAGCCAGCTAAAATATGCTTGCAGGCACTGATGTGTTTTATCGGCTTCAGCACACGGCTGGGGTAAGGGCTAGTTATTGCTAAGATGAGGCCTATGGATGTGTGTGTGCATGATGGAAATTTTCTTGTTTATGTCTGGCCTCCAATTTCAATTCATGCATCTACATTCCAAAAAGTTGCAAAAAAAGAAAAACAAAAAAGGCTGTTGCTAGCAAAGCAGGTGGAGCTCATCAGAAATGAACCAGACAGTAAAACAGACTAACTTCATGCATGAAAATAGTCTTCAGCCAGACTGAGTTCAAGCAAAATCATCCCAGCATCCCCTGCTGTTTCTGTCTAACTCCTTCTTGACCATCTGTCCACACAATGTTCTGTATCCATGTATAAACTGCATATATCTGTCTATCTACATACACGTCTTGCTGTATCTATGTGGGTTTGCGTGCACATCCATCTGCTCATCCATCCATACCTCTATCTATCTATCCATGCATCCATTCTCCTTATTAGAGGAATGCTTCATTCATCATTCATCTGCTTCCTTTACTCGTCCACTTCCATCCACTCATCTCTCAAGACTGAGTGTGCGTGAGATAGAGAGGGTTAGTTACAGCAGTTATTGGGACAGGTGAGAGGGATGAAAGAGGCACTCTCAGCTCCATCCCTAAGACTATTCTAATTTTAGCTCACTCTGCAATGCAGGTGATGCACAGTTTAACTACCTCGCTGAAGCACATACACACAATGACAGCTCTCCTCTCAGCACTGTCAGAAAGAGAAATGGTAGCATAATTTGTAGGGATGCACTGATACTGTATTTTAGAGAGTGAATACATGCACAGATACTTGTTTTGTGCTACTTGACTGTATGTTTGGTGATACAACACAGCAGTATGACCAACAGCACTGACTTGACAAATATGATGCAGGGCAACATCAAACAAGCAGCGAGAGCAATCACACACTGTTTGTCTCTAATATCACAAGTTAAAATGTGACTTTATACAACAGTTTAGTAAATAAGTTGATATTGTGTTTTATTTTTAAACACAATATTATGTGTTTTTGCTCAGTTTTTATTAGCATGTTGTTAACACTATTAGCAATTTACTAGCTGATTAGCATGTTACAAGTGTAATACTAGCATGTTTCTAGCATGATTAGTAAGTTTACTAACATGTTGTTAACATGATAAGCATGTTACTAGCATGTTACTAGCATGTTTCTAGCATTATTAGCATGTTACTAGCATGTTGTTAACACAATTAACACGTTACTAGCTTGCTGTTAGCGTGATTCTGGCATGATTGGCATTTTACTAGCATGATTCTGGCAATATCAGCATGTTACTGGCATATTGCTAGCATATTTCTAGCATGATTAACAAGTGACTATCATGTCTCAGCATGATTAGCAAGTAGCAATACTTTAAACTAATAACAAAACATTCTTCCAGTAGTCGATTCAGAAGCGCCAGATTGTTTTAGCAAAGCCAGAATGGCTTCCTCTCCTAAGGTCATGAAATGGTCATCTATAAAATACTTTGCTGTTCTGTTGTAATCTTCTGTAAGTAATCTTAAAGGGGTGATATGATGCAATTTCAAATTCTCCTTTCTCTTTGGAGTGTTACTAGCTCTTGGTTATAAGAAGATCTGTTAAGTTGCAAAGACTGAAATCCAAAGACATATTCTTTATAAAAGTAAAGACTCGTCTACGCCCCCCTGAACGGCTTGTTCTAACACGCCCCAACATATCTACATCACTATGTGGGAAGATTTACATAACGCCGCCCAGATGTTCAAGTAAAGAAAGAAGACATAGCTCTTATTCTTGTTGTATTATTGTTGTTGCCGCTGCCACCATGTCATATAGACGGCTGTGTGTTTCATTATGAAAATGAAGATAATTTATTTGGCCTTCTAAAAGAGGATGCTATCTGCTTCATTACGCCTGGAGCTGATCCGTGCTGGTCGCTGAGGAAATGCATCAACTTTGCATTGTGGATCGCAGCATAAGCTTTCATTGAAGCGGAGTCCAGCCCGGGATCATCACATGTGGTTGCTGCCTGCAACACCAAGGTACGCTTCTTTGTAGAATCCGCCTAGCGCACCGTTCTCACGCTATGTGTGACGTTGTTACGCTGAGAAAGCGAAACTACTTTGTTTTTGCCTTCCAAAAGAAAACACAACTAGAAAGCATGTTCATATCATGTTTCTAATGGGTTTTATGTCTCGTTGCTCCTGCCGGACAAGGCATCACAATACGTTAAGAGGCGTAACATTTATAAGCTGACCAATCACAGCACACCTCGCTTTTCAGAGAGATGAGCCTTGTGAAAATGGACGCATTTCAGAAGGTGGGCCATAGAAGAGAAACAATAATGTACAGTATGTGGAAAATAATGTATTTCTTTTTTTTTATTTACCTTATATCGCATAAAAAACATTTCATTACACCAAACACACAAAATAATGTTCTTTTTAGCAACATCATATGACCCCTTTAAATATTTCTTAATGCATCTACTTTCTGAAGGCCAAATAAAGTGCTTTTGCTTTCGCCTAGATACACACAGCATCATGACATGGCTGCTTCAACAAATTTGGGTGGCATTTCGCAAATATTTCCACATGGTAACGTAGATACTGATACTGCATGTTTGAATGAGCCGTTTTAGTGGGGCGTTGCAGAGTCTTAACTTAAAACAATATCTCTTTGGATTTGAGACTTTAGGCTTTGCAACTTTACAGTTCTTATTTATGCACCAAGAGCTTGTAACACTCTAAAGAGAAAGGAAAAATGTAAAAAGCATCATTTAAAAAATAAAATAATGTTCATATATATATATATATATATTTTTTTTTTAAACCTTTTTTGAAAATTTTTTATATTTTATATATACATTTTATGTGGTAAGGGTCAGGATTAGGGTTACTTATATGTAATGTAATTATGCATAATTTATTGTTAGTATAATAGTAAGTAACGTGTGTAACAAAAACACCTTAAAATAAAGTGCTACCTAATGTTCTTATTTAAGAACATGCAGTTAATTTTAATATATCAGTAGGTTAATTAATATATCAGTATTCCTAGTTTCTATAAATAAAAAACTATTTAGCAACAAGTCTCCACCTCTTATAATGTCTCCGGCACAGTACTGTGCTGTATGCCAATACTTGCATCCTTGATAGATTACTTATGTTTTTTTTTCTTTTCATGCAAAAAATATCCATGCATCAAAGTGTGCAGACAGATGAGTTAAATGATGATTCACAAAGCTCATGATAAACTACAGAACTGACAGTGCCCACCAGTGGAACAGACTTTGTTGACAGTGCTGCATAACAAGACCTCTGTGGCATGTCGAAGCGCCATGTAAATCATGGCTGTCTCATCACTCTGAAAGCACTTGAAAAAGTGAAGACAGCAGCACAGTGCCCATAAGAGGGGCAAAAAAATGAAAAAAGCTAAGGTTAATTTTCCCTGTGGTGTTTAATACTGCTTTTTCCATTAGAAACTGCTCTCTCTGGATCATAAAAAAGAATATGCCGCTGTCAGTCCTTTTGATTACAGTGAGTGAAATGCACAGCTTTTTTGTGGTCATAAAGAGATTTGATTTCTGCCCTTTCCTTTATATATTCATGACCATTTTCTGACTTCCATTAGAAATGAATGATTTATTCTTGTGAGGCTGCAAGTGAAATTTGGCCCAATCATCTGATTTTCTCATTTGAAAACCCCTCTGGTCCAGAAGGAATCTGCACAAATGACTTCAAATCATCACAAGGCTTTGTCTCAATATATATATTTTTCTTTGTGAAAGGTGAGGTGGAGCCCTCATTCTCCATCAGTGATGTCTTTGAAGGATCAGAGACAGAGGACTGATGCACAGTTCCATATCCTGCCTGCAAGGCTTGTTTCCAACTCTGCTTCGCTTGGGTTGCTGTCATATTTGAGCACTTGGGATGTGGATGACTCTGAATAACCCATGTCTACACAAGTCACTGATGCTATCAACCACAATCTAAATATTGAATAATGCAAGTGCACAATGACTAAAGGAGGATAAAATAGGCAGAACTAAAGGGATAAATATCAGATTCTGAAAGATGATGAAAAAAAGACATTGAACTCATTCAGCAATCTTTGTGAACTGAATGGGTTTCCATACTGTAATTCCCTTTAAATTTTGGATCAAGTACACACCATTGTTTAAGAAATAGATATTCCTATACATGTCTATAATTGTATATTTATAATAAAATGATAAAAAAAAAACATAAAAAATATATGTGGTTTGATATAATATTAATCTTTATATAATATTCATTTTATGAATAATTTATAAGTATTTAAACTGGTGTGGGGCAATGATTAATCATGATTAATCACATCCAAAATAAAGGTTTAGTGTACATAATATAGGTCTATTTAATATGTATATATAAATACACACACACGTATTTACTGTATGTTTATGTTTTTTTTTTTTTTACATATATTCAATATATTGATATATAATATAAATTATGATTAACCACGATTAATTGCATCCAAAATAAAATATATGTATATATGTATACATAATATATGTGTGTACTGTGTATATTTATTATGTATACATGTACATGTATATATTTAAGAAAATGTATGTTTATATATTAAATATATTTATATATAATACAAATTATATAAATATACAGTATACATGTAAATATATGTAAATATTCTCAAAATATATAACGTATGTGTGTGTCTTTATACACATATAATAAATATATACGGTACACACACATATATTATATAAACAAAAACTTTTAAATTAATTATGATTAATTGTTGCCCAGCACTAATTAAAACATATTAAATTATTTATAATTACACAATTTAATCATTTTTGCATATATATAGCTTTATCATAGTAGCCTCCTAAAGCTACTATCTACTTTATTACATTTGTATGAAGTTGTTTTTAAGTATTTAAATAGACACACACACACATAGATATTGTTATTATTATATTGCAATATAGTTTTATTAAATATATACACTGTCTTTGAGCTTAGAATGTATGGGAAAATTAGTATGCAATTATTAGGGAATCTCCCCTCTCATATGGAGAGAGACTGATTCATAGAAAGGGCACAGTGTCAGGCAGCAAGAAAGTACCCTAGACATAAAGGAACAGGTCATTTTATGGTCAATAGAGGAATTGCAGCATAGCGTTGAAATATTACTTTGTGTCTGGGCTGCAAAGCAAACAAACACCTTCAGCCCTCCAAGTACTGAAAGCAGAAGATGGAGAAACAGAAACCCAAGCGACTTAGTTCAAAGCAAGGACAGTACTCCCCAAATGACCAGCACCTGGGAATAAAGCATCGCCAAGACAGGGAACATCAAAATTCAGAGAATAAATGCTTGCCACTTCGTATTACTCATCCTGTAGTCTGTGTAACTCTGGGGAGTCTCACCGAAACATGCTGGGAAAAGAGAAGGGATTAGAAGCATCCGTGATATCTGTTTACGGTGTGGGCAGATGGCTCTCTAATGCATGGATGGGCTCACAGCCCTGGAGTTGTGAGCCTTGAGCCCTGCGGTTTGTTTTACCAGCAGACCTGTGGCACCAGTATTCAGCTTTCATTTAGCTCCAGTGTTGTATTCATCTGCAGCAAAAGCAAATGGACAAATGGACGCAAACCAAACATGCCATTAGCTTAGCATGCGAGAAGTGGACGGCTTGTGCTTCAGAGCCATTGATTGAAGCTGGATGCTGCATGCAGTTTGTTGTTTGCTTGTCATATTGTCTGATTTGATCCCAAAGAAATCTTGAGCAAAAGCCATGGCAGTGTACATCAATGGTCATTAACGCCAGACTGTAGATCCTAACTAAGTCTCAGGTCACAGCTGACTCTGTTGGCTTAGTGTTTATAACCAGCAGAGAGTCTGTCTGGAGTCAGTAGTGGCTGGGAAAAAAAGGTCATGGAACAGCTCATTATACAGAAGAAATAAATTAGGCCTATAGTATGCTAATAAAGTAAAGTTGCATAGTATATATATATATATATATATATATATATATATATATATATATATATATATATATATATATATATATATATATATATATATATATATATATGTCATCTGCTCAGATGTCATAACAGCAGTCACACTTGCAGGACTGTTGCCCACAATTCCTGGCAGTCTGTCACAGGCTGATCCAAGATTGGTGAATTCACCCTACCATAAAAGTGAAGTGACATTCAGCCAAGTATGGTGACCCATACTCAGAATTTGTGCTCTGCATTTAACCCATCCGAAATGCACACACACAGAGCAGTGAACACACACACACACTGTGAGCACACACCCGGAGCAGTGGGCAGCCATTTATGCTGCGGCGCCCGGGGAGCAGTTGGGGGTTCGATGCCTTGCTCAAGGGCACCTAAGTCGTGGTATTGAAGGTGGAGAGAGAGCTATTCATGCACTATCCCCACCCACAATTCCGTCCGGCCCGAGACTAGAACCCACAACCCTTCGATTGGGAGTCCAACCCTCTAACCATTAGGCCACGACTTCCCCTTTTTTATGTTTTAAATGGTAAATGGACTGCATTTATATAGCGCTTTCAACAGACCACATGGCCATCCAAAGCGCTTTACAAGTTGCCTCACATTCACCCATTCACACACTCATTCATACACCGACTGCGGTGTCAGCCATGCAAGGCGCCATCCAGCTCGTCGGGAGCAGCTGGGGTTAGGTGTCTTGCTCAAGGACACCTCAACACTTGGTCAGGTGGAGCCGGGGATTGAACCACCAACCTTCCGGTTTGTAGACAACCTACATGAACCACTGAGCCACTGCCGTACAAAAAATTGTACATTCTCAAATATTTGACTCAGATGGCAAATCATGACAAGTATGCAACTCCGAGTGAGAGCAGTGGTGGCGTTTGAAGTGTTTAGTCAGCAGACAATAGTGGAGCTGAAGAGATTCTCTCTGGAACACTTACACTGGTACTTTAGATGCCATTTTGGCCTCTCTTTCTAGATTCAATTAGTCTCTGCTAACTACTCAGAAAAGGAAGTAATACTTTTAAAATCAATCTTACTGTTCTGCAACCTCTTGCAATTTTGAGAGCTCTCATTTTCTCTCTCTCTCTCTCTCTCTCTCTCTCTCTCTCTATTTTCTTTTTCTTTTCTAGCTGTTAAGACCCAAAGGCTACTCAAGTTAATTTGTGACTTAACACAGCTAGGAATAAATGCCACCTACACCGGTGGTGGCATTTATTCCTAATAAAATCATTGTGAAATCATTGTGAAATATTCCATTTTAAAATAATGGTTTTAGATGTTAATATAAAAAAATAAAAATAAAAAAAAATAAAATAATACAAAAAAAATATATATACAGTGTATACTTTTATTCCTGTGATGGCAAAGCTGAACTTTATATCAAATAGTCATAAATATTTCAGATAATCAGAAAACTTAAGAGAGCTCTTTCAAAAACACTTCTTAAAAATCATATTTATTCCAAACTTTTGGCTCATTGTACGTACAGTATACTCATTTTAAAGGGAATGGTGAGGCTGAAGGACATAGAAATAGAAGACAGTCACAAGGGTTTGTGAATGTTATATAAATTTTTTAAACCACACTCACATACCACTGAGAATCTCTGAGAGGCGGGTCCAGCTGGGCTTTTGGAAATCCAATTTACTATATTCCTACTTGATTTCACACTCACACGTTTCTTTCACGCGTCCCCTCAAATGCTCCATCGGATCACTGTAAGAATTACAATACTGCCTTTCTTCATTTATATAACTAACCGCTGATGATTGGGCCAAGGTATTTTGTGCCATTTAGAATTGCTTTGCACAGAAAGAAAAGTGTTATTCAAGCACATTATCATGCAGTCAATGTGCTCTCCCTCTTGTAAGACTGTCTAACAATGAGTGCAATCTAGCTTTATTGCTCCCATCATTAGTACCCTAAACAATAAGGTCAGGAGTTTCAGTGTACATATTAAATAAGGATAAAGTCGAAAGCAAATCAGTCTCTGATATGGATGTCATCGTATCAACGCCTTCAGTGATGACTCACTTCCTATCTGGCGTCTGCTGAGCATGTCTGGGCATGACATGGGTCATATGATGTGATGCATCGTATGAGGGATGAAGGGATTAGAATGGACTAAAATTGAAAAAGGCACTGGTTCTCAGAAAAGGGCGCAGAGATTATGTTAGCGCTGGATGCTAAGAAGATTAGGGAGTGACATTATTTGTATATTTTGGCAAAACAGTCATAGTTGAAACGGCAGGAGATTACTTAGTGTGTTTTGGCAGGGGGTGGTCAAACAAGGATACTTATCGCACACATGCGTACATGACAAATACATGTAGAAGAAGCTATGAAATGACATATGTCTGCCTACATGCTGAAGACCAAATCAGAGAATGCTGTTCTTATATAAGGATAGCAGTTTGATCCCTCTTATCGTCCTAATACCCTCAGTTCCCTTCTGCTTTTGGGACATAAACTTTCTGAGAACAAATTTAATTAAAGGCTTTTCTGTAGAAAAAAAATATATATATATTATAAGTATATATTGTGGATGCTGGTCTCCAGCATGGGGTGATGATATACTGGTGTTTTAACCTGGCTTCTTAAAAGTTTAGCCAATACATAAGAAAAAAAAAGTAAAAAATAAATAAAATAAAACTCTAAATAATATATAATATACTGGTACAATGGTACATACAGTATATTATACAATACATTTTAGAGGCAGTACGGGCATTTATAATGTCATTATGCATTATAATGTATTATGCATTTATACAGTATATGTGACCCTGGACCACAAAACCCGTCTTAAGTATCATGGGTATATTTGTAGCAATTGCTAACAATACATTGTATGGGTCAAAATTATAGATTTTTTTTTTTTTAATTGCAAAAAAAAATGATTAGGATATTTAGTAAAAAATCATATTCCATTAAAATATTTTGTAAATATCCTAACATAAATATACAAACTTAATTTTTTGATTAGTAATATGCATTCCTGAGGTCTTAATTTGAACAACTTTAATTGTTCTCAATATTTAGATATTATTATGCTTATTTATTCAGCTTTCATAAGATATAAATCCCAATTTCAAAAAATTCACTCTTATGCTTGTGGTCCAGGGTCAAATATATACTGTATAATGAAAAAAACAAAACAAAAAACAGCACAACTGTTTTTGGCATCAATCAGAACTCTTACGTGAGAACCAAATTATTATATTTTTACAATGATTTCTGAATGATCATGTGAAATTGAAGACTAGAGTAATGACTGGTGAAAATCAATTCAATACTGCAATATATGTACATAGTCAATTACTTTGAGATGGTCTCAGTAAGTGAGCTGCCCCTCAAAGCCTGTGTACACTATCCACCATACTGAGTAGCTCTGTATGAACTTCACCCAGGTCAGTGTGCTCCAGTCGTCATGCTAACAAAGCCAGCTAGAACCTGTCTAGAGTGAACCTCAGAGGGCTTGAAGCCTGGCTTGAATCCCTCCCTCGACGGCTGCTTCCTGGTACAACTAGGTGAGGAGAGGGGAGAGGTAGCCAACAGACCACCCCACAGGTGCTCCCCTCCTGCCCTTCTGCCAGCTGAGGCTCCAGGGAAAGGCATTGCCAGAGACCAGAGACTTTCATATGCAAATGAGATGCAGCAAGAGACCTTTCTGTCTCCTAACACACAGTTTTTTCTCTTTCATTTTTTTCCTCCTTCTCATGCTGGAGCAGAGCTCATAAAA